>NC_071571.1:91263353-91455853 GCF_024509145.1 Vidua macroura
CCAGAGTATTTTCTCCCAGTGATGACAATAAGGAAAGAAATAAGAAATCAGTTCTCACAGGGATAAGAAAGAAGAAATAGAAACAGTTTGCCTTTTATTCCAAGTACTAGCTACCAATAGGCATATGGAAAAGAGAAGGAAGTGTAATCAGAACATACTGATAAGCAACAATTCACTAACAGTCATCCTACCAACTTCTATATTCTCCAAAGGGTTCTTCTGCTTACTGACCCCTCCTGCATTGTTAATTATAAGACTGTATCATACTTTCACAAATAAATTGTTTTACCATTCAATTAAAAAAAAATACCTTTCCATTTGTGTTGCTGAAAAACTTAAATTCTGCAAGATCGAATAAGATGTTGATTACTCCTACAGAAGCCTGGATGCAAACCTCTTGAAAAACTTTTTTGCTTGACTTCTGTAGATTTTAGTTGAAGTTTAAATTGTTCAAAGATCCTCAATGTGATTAAAAAATCCTAACCAGAGAAAGAATATGTTTTCATACTTCCCTATTCTTTGTGGAAGTGATTTATGTGTTGAAAATAGCTATGGTAACATAATAAAACTGCCCAAGAATATATTTACATGTTTAAGGGTTTCAGATTATTAATATAATACTTCTATTTTTTCTTTTTTCAAACACTCCTTATGCATTTATGAATTTTAAAGGGGAAAACAGGAGAAAATATTTTCTTTCCTATCAGGTATATTTCATACATAAGCTTCAGACACATACCACTCGTATTAGTACTTATTTATTTAAATCACTGTTACTTGATTGTATATATTTAGAGCAGAGTACTGCTGGGTTTCAGCTGAATTAGAGATGTTGAAAGCATCCTTTACCATTAGGATCTCTGGAAAATACCTGTCTCTGGAAAATACCTGTACATCAAACAGACTGAACACCACATTTTGTCCCTCTATTAACCATGGGCTGGATCAAGCTCAATCAAGTCCAAGAAAGATTCTTATTGAATACACAAGGAGTTAGCCTGAGACTTTTGACTCGATGTCTATACAAATTTCATATAGTGGATACAAGGATACTTTAAAAATACACTTTATGGTTTTCCTCAAGGAAGTATTTTTGTGGCACTGGAAGTATTTGTTCAGTAAAATTCCTGGGGCTTGTTAAGCATGAATACATGGTATTAAATGTAGCAACTTCAATTTTTATTGCATTAAAAAAACCTGAATTGAATGTTAATTATATAAAATAAAATAAAATAAAATAAAATAAAATAAAATAAAATAAAATAAAATAAAATAAATTTACTTTTCACAGTCAAGTCATATTTATAAAAATTGAAACTATTTGTTTAAAGGATAAATATTAAACATTTATTAGCTATTGGTTTTATGGAATGGAGTTTCCTTTAAAAAAAAAAAAAGAGGAAGGCATAAAAAAAGAGAACTAAGTTTTACTTCATTGTACATATATGGAACAAAACAATGCATAAAGGTGTTCCCTTTCCCCTAAAGTTAGGCAGGTATGCAGTCACAGATTCTCTTTTAATGACAGGTGATGATCTTCAGGAAATATGATGCTTCCTCTTAAATAAGATAACCCAAACATAGTAAAGAGTAAGAATTTTAGAAAGACATTTGTTTTAATCTGTTGTTATCTTTCCATCTCACTATATGTTGTGATTGCTCAAATATGTTGGATATTCCTCAAGGCAAACAGTAACATCTGCTCTTGCAATGCTTTCCCAAGTAGAGATATTAGTGATTTCAGTGGAGATTTTCCCCAGGGAATGACTTCACACTGGGGACAGGATGAAGTTAGATAATTTAGGGCCTGATCTACAATGTGTCAAAATCCAGCAGAACTGGGAAAGGTTCAGCAACACTTCACAACTGGTCTCATCTTGCATCATTCAGAGTAACAAGAGTTTTTAATGCTGACTTTAATAAGAGCAACATCTGGGCTGGCGCAAAGTTAAACCCATATGGGATTTCCCTCACTCACAGGAGCACCTATCCTGGCTTCAGTGAGATTATATTTATGATAAGGACAAGAAGAACTGGCCTTTAGAAGACAAATTTTTAAACCCTAAAGTCAATATTGTTAAAGTAGAAGCATGAATTTCCCCATTTCCTTTCAAAAGATGCCTGGCTGAAAATTCAAGTGTAGAAATAATCTCCATTTTGGGGAATTCACACTGAAAGAGCAGAAATGTCTCACCCTTTTTTACGTCATTTTTCTAGTACCACTGGAACTATCACTCAAAAAAAATGTCCTTTGCTGCACCATAAACCAATTTTTTTTCTCTTTGCATCTGCACCTCTTTTCATTGTCTATCTGCTATTAGATGTATTAAGGAAAAAGACTCAAAAGTATTAAAACCAGTTAGTAAGAATGAGAAATTCTATTTATTGTAAGAGTCATGACAGTATCATGTACTGTATTTTTCATCTCTCTTATTAGTAGTTGGACATTTTAACTGTCCTAGCTGAAAAATATCATGCTGATTGTTGTCACTTGGAAAGCAGGGCATTTAGCTTTTAACCACACCGGCGTCTCTAAAAAGGTATTTCTCTCACAGAAATAACCCAACCAGCTATTTGCCAGATTCTCTCTAAATTTCTAGCTCTGTAAGATACTTTCCATACAGTTGTGGGCAAACATACATCTTAATGCACATGCAGAAAAAAAATCACTGAATCACAGTTGGTATGCTATTTTTTGTTATGACTGAAAGACTGCAAGTTTGCATTCAAAATAGATTCCTTTACTGATTTTTTTTTACTATTCAATGGTATCTACAGGCTATATGGTTCACCTGACAATGTAGGCTATTATTTGTGCCTCCTAGATCAAACAATAGGGTATGCTGATTAGAGATTGTAACTTCAATGGTACAGAATTAGTCAAATGTTGTACAGACTTGGTGATAAGCCAGTCACTAATTTGGTCAAATTTTGACTGCTGATATTACTTTGGGTTGTTGTCGGCATACTGTTATCACTCATTTTGGTTGCCAGTAAAACTAACAACGATGTCACCCATCACAAATAATGGAGTAAGTTGAAAAATAACAATACAAACAAAGTTCTGCAAGAGCTCTGCATATGCCTGGGTTAGTTAAACAGATGGTTTCATCATAAGCTGGTATCTGACAAGAAATGCTGGTTTAAACTGTATGAAGCTGCTTCTGGTGGTGAAGGCCCAGAGGGAAGGGACTGTCATGTCCCCAGCAGAAGACAGTAACTCTTAAAGCTCACATCGCCCCATGTGATTCTGCTTTCCTTGAAAGACTGCAGGCTGGAACCACGGACTGAGGCTTTGCCCTACTATCTCTCTACTTATGAGCAGTATACAGTCAGTCAAGCCTGAAAATCATTAGGATCTAGGCTGTATTTGTGGCACTGCTCCTCCAGCTTTTCCCTCTGTGTCTCGGTCTTCTGCTCTGGTAAGTGCAGCTGCAATTCTCACTACTTCTATAGAGTATATATACAGACTATGTAGACGAACTAGAGAAAAGTAGAATTTTCGCCACTTAAAAAAAATTAAGGGACTGGTCTGGTTGCTGATTCCCTCTCTGTGGTGTAAAAGTGATTTGTCTTGTCTAATGAGAGAAGTGTAATTTGACTCGCTTGAACCCACCCCCCTTTAGAAGCTCTCTGTCTCCACTGATTACAGAAGAAAGCCAAATTATTGCTTTGGACAATTCATCTTATTTGTAGAAAGGAGAGGTGAATTCTATCCAATCCATTTCTGCAAAATGATAAGAGAGTTTTAGAATGAAAGCCATCTCCTTTATGCCTTTGAGAAATGTAGTTTTATTAGAAAAATTTTCTGCCTGCAAAGGAATGTGGCTATAGGAGGGATGGGAAGGTATTTACTATATTAAGAGAATTTACTTACATAGCTCTTTTTGAAATGAGACAATATAAGTCTAATACATTTCAAATTAAAACATCTGTGGAAGGGTGGTAGCTTCCATGTAGAAGGTAGTAATTCTCCTCTTACTACAATAAATTTGCCAAAATGGGATGTATTTCAAAAAATCACACATACAAACTTATAAATCCAATCACAGTAAAACTGATAAGATTCCAAACACAGAGTGAGTTCCTTTCACTCTCCCAAATACCTGCACAGACATAAACTCAGGCACAAAGCAACTATATTGCTGCCTCCACCTTTACTAAATTAATTCTTCCCTGGTCCACTATTGGCACTCGGCCATGAGGCAATAATCTAGCCAAGATCGCACAAGCAGCGTGCTCATGGTGTTTTCTCACACAACGCTTGTGAAAGGTACCTCAGAAAATAGACTTATAAGGTATCAGGGAGATGTGGAAAGTGTCTGCATGCTCAGACTACAATCCACTTGCTCTTGGCTGCATAACAGACAGACAAGCTGGGAAAAAGACACTTTCCCCATGCCGATTTGGAAAATCCTGTGTGTGTCAGTAAACCAATTGAATGCCACTAAACTAATAAAATGTCACACACGATAGCAGCTCTCTTCCTCCCCCTTGCAGGGACTTGGCTGAAGGAGAAATCATGAGCTGTATGTTTTCAGATGTTCATATCTAGCTGCTGTGAGGGAGGCAGTGAGGGAGGCATATCCTTTTAGTCTTAGTTGTTCTGACTGTACTGAAATAAGAAAACTGTTTTGTGTGTATGTGCATATTTTCTGTTGTAGTCTCATGCTGTAGTGTGATTGAATGTGGTTCCTTTGTGGTTCTCATTATGTAGCTTGAAATTATTTTTATGTCATAAAAATTATCTTTGACGGTTTTGAAATCTTTGTTCAGGCCTATAAGGCCTTTATAAGTCATTGTTTTCTTATAAGTATTCAAAATTAAAGTCTTGAAAAGCATGAATTGAAAAAACACTTGTTCAAGATGGAATAACAGTAAAGTGTAAAAAGTTACAAAATGCATCAAACGGCACAAGCGAATAGTTTCATCTCCAGCTGCACACTTTTATGGCGTATGCAATCACCTCTGATTATCACAGTGCCTCATTCTACTGTTTCTCTTAAGTCCAATGACACCGAAGCTGCTCTGCTTGGTTCTGGGCTTGGGTGCTCGCAGCAAGCCTCGGTGACAGGCCACTCTCAGCTGCTCCTGGTCGCCAATAATTAGCCCGCTATGGCAGCTACCTCTTGTGGTTTTGCCTG
This sequence comes from Vidua macroura, assembly GCF_024509145.1. Classification (NCBI taxonomy): domain Eukaryota; kingdom Metazoa; phylum Chordata; class Aves; order Passeriformes; family Viduidae; genus Vidua; species Vidua macroura. The sequence continues at coordinate 91,268,498 of NC_071571.1, forward strand.
TGAGAGACATTTGACACAGCAGACATCAGAGGGATTTTTCAGGAGGCTCTTGTGGCGTCCGAATGGCTCTTAATTAACCACTTAGGTATCCTCATTCACTCTCCTGCTTGGCACTTTCCAAATGGTAGGGGTTGCACTGTGGATCTAAACACCGGGGAAGCATGCTATCAAAAGATCTTGTAAATGAAGGCTTGTGTAAATTATTTTTAATGATTCCCTCCTGGCACATCATTATGTTTGTAGTTACACACAGGCACTTCAGAGATGGCTCATCTTCCGTAAGGTCAGCTGCAGGACCACCATAACTAGCTGCAGTCAGTAAATGGCTTATTAATTAGCACAGTGATTTTACATTGCTAAGAGCTCTGATGTATGGAGCTAGAATTGTAATTGTGTAGGATCGAAATAATAAGCCATCTCAGGGCTCCTTATGCAAATTGCCATATTATAAAATCATTACCTATCTAAACACTGAGTTTTAATAAGAATTACAATGATGAATTTTATGATAATTGACACTCAAATTTTAATCTCTTGGATTTTTATCATTTTGGTGGTTAAAGTGTGTTTCTAATTAAATGTTGCTTAAAATGCAAAGGATTGTTTAACAATTCTATTCAGTTCTTCTAGTTCAAATCAGGTTATTCTCTTTGGTCACAGAAGATGGGCCCTCTTAGTAATAGGTATATGACATTATGTATTACTTGTAGAGTAAGATGTTTAATCTTTCTCTTTTTTTAACAATTATGATTTTGATGGGACTGTATTGTCAACTGTAAGATAGAGCATAGTGCATGTCATTGGGTCTGACTTCCACAGTACAAATGACTCAAAATAAGAATTAAAATCGAGGGAAGATTTTGAATGCTTATGATATTTAATAGATTTTTTCCTTTATTTATTATTCCAAAAGGTTTAAAGAGAGATCTAATAGTTTTAATCTTAGATATGCATGAAAAGCTAACAAATTTCAAATTACTATTTATAGCATAGTACAAAATACCTAAAGCCGATAGATCATTAAAATTTTACAATTGTATTTGCAGACAGGTTTTATTTGCATATTACAATGTTTATTTTACAACATTTTTCTTCTGTGAAATAATTACTTCAAAGCAGATGCATCAGCAACAAATCTGGAAAAAGTTTTTATGGGTAGAGGCACAAAGCATCAATCTGAATATACCTCATTTCAGTGCCTTTCCTAAGATCTTACACTGCTTGGAAATTCTCTAGAGAAAGAACAGCAAATCATACACATTAACTAGTTAACACAATGAAGACAAATTTCTGGGAAGTTAAAATGTTTTCTCCCATGAGTTGATAATTTCAATGCAGAGTATGGCATTGAGGAAATAATCTATGTCAAATGAAAAGCAGAGAATTGTGTAAAGAATGGCCATACCAAATGAGACTACAAGTCCATCTGAAGGAATGCTCTTTTTCCATCAATGACCAAAACTGTGTGTCTTCACAACAGAAAAAACAGAGGAGGGAAAAAAAAAGGTATGTTATTTCATCTGAATAGACTTCAAGCCCCTGACTACTTGCAGCTCAGGAGCCACCCTGAGCTGAATATGACTTCTCTCTATTAGCAATCCTCAACATGCTTCTTCCATGAGATTAATTGACTGTCCTTGGAATCTTGTAAGCCTTCAGTATCCACAATTTCCTTTGGCAAGGTGTTCTACAGATCTATCCATTATTGCACATCCCTTGGTCTGTTTTAAACACAGCTCCTCTTTGTTTCTATGAATAAATTTCTGCACCTGTACAGAAAAAGCAAATGAACACCAGGACTCTCCGCGCTGACAATAATTTTGCAGACACTAGAAAAATATTGTGATCCTAGCACAAATAATACTGCAAATGAAAAAATATGCACAAAGTCCCATAGCCACTGTTCAGATCTTAATACAAATTGGTGCTGTCTTTCCAGTTTTACAGAAGATTGGTACAACTTGAAGGTACTTGAAATAACTAAAACAGAACAAAAAGTATCTGTGGTATTCCCAAAGTATTGACAGAACATAATGGCACTTGAAATGCTCACCTATTCCTATAACTTTTGGCTGCCATCTCAGATAAATATCAATACCACAATATCATGTCCTGCGGCTTTCCACCAAATTTTTTCACTGGGGACATTGGGAGAAGATTAAAATTGACATCTGAAAATAACATGTATAGATCAAAAGTGATTATTTGAGTTTTGCTGTGATTCCGATATTTTTAGCAAAAAGCCTGAAAGAAAAGGGAAAATGGTAACTAAAGTAACTATCTACTGTTAATTACTATTTAATAGCCTTCTTACAATTAATACTTTGAGGAACTCTCTTCATGCTGATCTACCATTATAAAGGGGTATAAGAATTAATGGAGATGGACAGTCACTATGTTGCTTCCAAGTTTTTTGTTCTAAATCATGTTGCAAAACTGGAAAATAGACCCATATAGAAACAAAGAATTTTAAAAGTCACTGAAGGTTGATAGAATGCTAAAATTGGCAGATGCATAGGCTGATGAAAACAAATGTTACCTGACTGGAAAATGGGTTTAGGTGGATTTCAACACATAGTATACACATAAGTCTTTCTTTTAGCAAAGTAAATCTAGCTTTTACATCTGAATATAGAAAGAGGTAGTTCTAGTATGAAGCTGCATTTCACTTCGTGTGGATATATGTATTATGTGTAAAAACTTTTTCCAGTTTTATAACTTGTTCCAACTTGTAACTGAGCAAAGCCAGATCTTGGTGCTTTTATATGTTATATTGGACAATTTAAAGACTTCTGAATGACACTGAACTACAAAGTTTCATTCATACTTTTTTTCCTAAGTTTGTCTTGAAGTTTCATTTTAAGAAGAGTCTGCCACAACCTCATGTTTTGACAGCTATAAAATATTGCTTAGAAAGGGGCAGAAAAATCATACAATTGTTGTTACGTTGTAACGACTGCATTTGGCAGAGAGGAATGATTAAACCAAAGCCAGACCACTACCAAATTCTCTTTCCTGTGGTTTTGCTACTTTAACTCTGCTTTACAGGCATCCAATGGCATGGTCTCTTTACAATCTTTTAAACATTCCTCTGTGATTTTTGGTATGCTGTGCACACTAGAATGCAATCAACATCTGTTAATTTCTGTCCATTAAATATATTATCATAACACACAAGCATGATGTTTTATTTGTATGGCTGAAATGAGACTTATGACCCATAATCCATCATCTTCCTGTCATATTTTTAGATGTTGTCTATTCAATCCCCAGAACAGTTTAAAAAGCGTAAAGCAAAACTCTCTTTAAGTTATAGACCAGCTGCTGAAGTGTCCAGCTGAAGAGGTCATTGTGCTTTATTTTTGCTGAATCTAGCAGGAGTTGCTCATTCTAAGCCAAACATAATACAACGAGGATGTCCCCAGAAGCTTAATGTTGAACTACCATGTCTAAACTTTCTAACAGGCATTTTTTCTGAAAATATCATATTGCAACAGATAATGCTTATAGAACATGGTTTCAGCTTAAAAAAAAAAAGAGTGAAACATCAAGAAATGTTGGAACATTTTTTTGTGTATGATGACAAAGAAACCCTCTCTAATATTGCATGGATAAAAAATAGGAAAAAATATTTTGGGGAATAGTGGTTTTTTTAGCATAGAATACAATTTAAGTTTAAATGACTGGGCTTATTTAATAGTCTATCATTATTTTTATTTTAAAATTCAGTTATATAGAGCTTAAAATTATTCTTAAACTTTGGCAAAATGTATGACTGCTCAAGAATTGGCTGTATTTTATTGTATTTTCATAAAAATCTGATTGGCCAGTTAAGTCTGACATCAGGGATAAATAAAAGTCCTTTTCAGTCAAAACTTAGCTGTGGCTATTTTACCTTACAGTAGTGCAATTTCATACCAGTCAGAAGTCTAAGATATAAGCAGTAATACCTACATGTATTTTGCAATTTGTGGATAGAGTTTCAGAGCTTATTTTGAGTTTTGCACCCTTTAGAAAAATAAATAAACCTCATAATGCAACCTTGTTTCTATTTTCAATAACATCAATATATAATCATGGTAGATATTACACTAGAGAATAGATCTCACGTTTTTAATAAAATTTGGAAATTACACAATGCAGGAGAAATGGAAGGGTAGTGAGAAGAATATAGTTTCAACTTCATGTGACACCCAAGTTCCCAGTCAGCATGAACTGTAAACAAACACTTATGAAGTATTAAATAAATAACAATGGAGACCATAGCTTGGAAATGAAAAGCATATACAGTCACTCAGTCCTGTCCATTTATCTTACATTACCTACTCTATATATAGAGAAAGAACATCCACCTTTCAAAACACATGTAGTACAAAAGAAGAAGTTGCAAAAAATGTTGCAGGTATGTAGGATATGTCTTGGAAGAAGAGAACTGAGTCATAAAGATTGTGGAGTGTTAGAAACACTAACTGTGCTAGAATCAAAGAAAGTCCTGGCTAGTTAGAATAACCTAGTTTTTTGATTGCTTATTTCTTTTTTTAAGCAGGGAAAAATTTTGTTTTATTCTTTAATTTTGCCAATTAAGTAAGTCAGGACATAGTGCCTGATACATGTGGTGTTTCATGTCTAAAGAAGAATGATCTGTAAGCTGGTCTAGACTTGTCAGACTAATATATTCTTTACACAGATCATGAAGTAACTACAAATCTTGAAAGGTGCTCCTCAAGTGGACTGTATGAATCTCTTGCATATTGGTAATATGGGGACCCCTGATGACTGTACTCCCTCAAGAGTGTTTGCAAGAGCCCTCTGGCCAACACAGCAGCAGAGCAAAAGCCTCGCTCAAGGGTAGTTATAACCCATCAGTTCTTGTATAAGCCTGGCAAGCACATCTTTCCCACCAACTTCATGGTCAGCATCATCACTGGATTTGAAATCAGAAAGCTATTGTGAAGGAAGTTAATGGAGACCTTCAATTTTCTTACCTTTATGCTTCAGCCCATCTTACTTTAGGCCACCGTTAAACCTATGTCATTCCCTGTCTTCATCTCATGCATGGATGATAATAGTCTCTTCCTCAGCACCTGCAGAAGATGACAGGTCAGTAAGTAGGAGGCTTTGTTTTTAAATTCTGATTTACCATCTATAGTGTAGATGTGTCAGAAGGAATGTATATAGTGTGTCTAGGAAGAATTTAAATACACATGATTATGCAATGTCAATGGAGAAATCCTTTCAGAAGCAGACATTCTGAAACCTAGTGCTTTTAAAATAGAAAACCACTACCACCAATTTAAACATGTAATTTTTTAGATACTGTGGGGTAGGTTTTGTTTTGGTAAGAACTAAAGAACCAGGTGATTACAAACTCTCTTAAGTGTTCCTTTATCAAGTTCCCCATAAAATAGTAGGTGGACATATATTTTTCAAATTTAAGCTTCAGATACCTATTTCTGTGGCTCTCTTTCATGCATCTCTCATTTGCATAACTAGAACAACTTGGAGATTCCTTTTTTCAAATGCCAGTACCAGCAAGGGAGAAACCATTACTATTCATTTTTCCACTATGATACCTGATCATCATCTTACTAAAGAAGTTGAATTTTTAATATTTTCTGACTTTTGCAGTGAAAACTAATTTCCTAAAACAAGGAAAAGACATTTCCACAGCTTTTTTTTTTTTTCCCTTATAAGGGTCTGACAATAAAACATGAATGTGCTCAGGCTGCTAAAAGAAGTCTCAGTAAATCTTTAAAACAGGAAGCATTAGCAAAGCAAACAGAGAAATTTTCACAAGCAGCCCTAGCAAGCCTTCAATAAGTTCTTGATTGTTACTAAGATGATCACATATGGCAGCAGTTGATAGCTATAATATCATGTTCATGTAAATAGCTGACCTGTAGTGCAGAAATTTTCTTCCTGTTTGGGAAAAAAAAGAAAAGAAAAACTTTAGTGACCTTCAGAGAAGCTCTGTTTATTTTCATACAAGGCTATTTTTTCTATGTAAATTTCTAAGAGGTTGAAAAATACATTTCACTGCAGGAGCTGGCTGGAACCTTCATTACTCTAAATACTTGCTTCCCAATGAGTCAATCTTTCTCACAAGTCAGGTTTTTTTTCCTAACAATTTTGCTGCTGTTTTCTGCACTCCCTCTGATTTGACAATATCTTCATGGTATGGTGATACCCAGGGCTCTATATTGTATTCCAAACAACACAAAGCAAAGATTAAACAGTAATCAGTTGTAAGTTAGTTTTACATTTCACTTATATTTCAAATTAATTTATACAATTATGCATAATCATTCATATTTTATCTCCTCTCTCACTAGGTTGTTTCCTAGTTTTTCATAGCATTGCTGTATATTTGTCTTTGGTTTCTAGTTCTGCTGAGCTTCGCTTGTCTTAAAAATAATAATCACTAGGACCCTACATTTACTAAGGCTAGGACCCTACATTTACTAAGGCTATTAAGTCTTAAAAGGTCTTGAATTGAAATCACTCTATTTTTTGACCTATGTCAAGTAGATCTTTAAATTCTTACATTCTAAGAACTCTGTATTTTTCTTTAAAATAGATATCAAGAAGAAGTAGTTACAGGAATTAATGACCTGAGGTATTACTCTTGTCCCTTTTCTTCAGTATAATCTCTATGAAGAAAACTGTCATTGTATTGGATAGGTGTAGTTTTTGTTCAGCAAATATTGAGTCTTAGAAGAAATGTTTCACTGTTTGTTGCCGGATTAGTAGTGATACCCTTTCTTGGGAGAGGAGTTTTGGCATAAACCACTTTTATACTAGCCGCTGCAGTAAACTTCTTCTGGGAGTGGTTTCACAGGATTTGAGCAGAAAAGACTGCTGAGGTGACCAACTTTCTCTCAAGACCAGTGAGCTGCCATGTTAATAACACCCTGCTGTTAGGAGGAAGGTTGCAAAGATGTGTGAGGCAGAGATTAAGTCAAGGTAATACCTCTGTTTAAATGACTGGCTGACCCATCTGCCTTCCACTTCAAAATTTGTAGTAGTTCTGTACACATTTGTTGCTGCTGTCAATACATCTTGCTTTGTTTGCCACTCCTGAGAAAGCAAACACCATTTTTATTCACCGAGAACTATGTCTGTTCTCTCTTTGGCATCTCCACCTATTTGAAGTAAGATCTGAGGAGGGAGCCAATGGATTGAACTCGGTCAGGCTTTTTCTTTTGGGTGACCACAGAAGGTTTACCTGAGTTAGTGTAAAAGCAAAGAAAAAAATGTTCCTCTGCTCACAATCCCATTTATCCTAGAGCTACATGAGTGTTTATGCAGCCTTTATTGAGCTGAGTCTGTCCCAGCAAAGATGATTTCAATTAACTCTATATTATCATTACTGCAAATTGTGCAACATTCTTTCTCAGGTTGTCATAGTGCTTCACTTGAAATTCTGTATGAAGAAGTTTTTGGTGGAATTTTCCATTGGTCATGCATATGCCCATTGCAGTCATTTCCAACATCTTGTGGATAAAGCTTTTGCATGGACTTCATTTTGCAAATAATATCATCTCATGATGGCTTCACACTTGCTCCTTAAGCTCATAAATGCCATGCCCTTCTCCTGCTTTCCCATCGGTGAAAAATTTGATCAGTAAAAACAATTACTCAGTAAAAATGTCTGAAATACTGGAAGGGTTTGTTGTTTTTTTTTTTTTTTTGTTTTTTTTTTTTTTTTTTGTTTTTTGTTTTTTGTTTTTTTTGTTTTGTTTTGTTTTGTTTTGTTTTGTTTTGTTTTTTTTTGTTTTTTTTTTTTTTTTGATTGGGCAGCAAGGATATCTAGTAGAGGTACATGTTTATGTATTATTGTATATAAACCAAATTACACTTAGAAAATACCCATGCCTTTAATTCCTCTATTGAAAAAGATGGATTCACAGAGCCCTTTATTTCTGAACTAAAGCCCTTCTGATGCTATACATTTAACAAGCTTTAATTAGGGTTTACTTGAAGAGCTAAACCTTCCCGATCTATTTTCTTCCCAAATTTATCTTGTAGTATTGCAGTTTTTTAGTAAAGACACTTACAAGTAATAATTCCTTAGATGGCATACTAAGTGAGTAATAATAACGTTTAATCTTAAAGATCAAATGCTATCTGAAGATACTATTATTCAAGTGTTTTCAAAACTTCTATTTCCTAATGCTAAGTGTTTGGAATTTCTAACAAGAACTTTTTTATTTATTAGATTGCTTAATGCCAAAGTTCTGATAACTATTTTGAAGCAGCAGCAAAGCAATAGTTAACCAAAGAACAGCAAATCCATTGGCATGGACAAGGGAACACTGCTTTATGATACATCCTGTGATATCTTTCTTTCACACAGTCAAAATAATTTCTTCTTCTGGAAGAAGAAATTCTATTTCTTCTTCTTCTTCTATTGTCTTTTCTAGCATTTATAATGCTTAATGGAACCCATGTTTTATCCTCCTAGCAGACTCCCCTGTGGAACATGGAGTGTTCTTACTCATATGTGTGTATCTGGGGAGGTACTAATACCCAGCTATATCTGGGTAGCCAAAACCTCCTCATGATACTGTGCCAGCTAAGCTGCCATAAACCAAGAAAATTGGTTAAGGACTGTTTAAATCTTATTATTTCCCATTTTTGTGGTTGTCTCTAGCCAAATTTCTTTTTTTTTCTCATCTCTGTGGGTAATATTTTTGCATTCTTTTGCCTAACTAACCCTTGCTAGTGTTATATTTTTCCTGGCATGATTTTCTTCTGTAATCCTTTTGCATACAGTTTTTTACCACTGCAAATGTTTCTTACTTCCATTACTTGCAAATGTAATCCTGTATATTTTTGAACTGTATTTAAACATTTTATTTATTTATTTATTTATTTATTTATCACTGGTTGGAAGAAATTACAAAATATGCCAAGAAAAGAGCATAGATGCAGAACAGTCATCTTTTTGCCAAGACATGTTATTGTGTGTTCTAACCAACCACAGATTTACAATTAATAGTAAAATATACAGCAATTTCCCTTGACCATCCCTAGCAGGATAGCAGTAGGGAGTTATTTAAATTAAATCAGAATAATTATTTTAAAATAGGCTTCATTAGATATATAAATATAAATCACACCACCACTGATTGTTTTAAAGTGGTTGTCCCAGGGGCTTCAGAAAGACTGGATGATGAAAAAGGAAAAAGCAAAAGGGCTTGGAATGAGTCCCAAGAGAGCACTTTTGCTTCATTTCAGTTTTACATTATCACATTATATTAAATATATTGAAAAAACGATAAAGACTCATGAACTGGTGACAACAGTGAGGTGATGTGCTCTTACATTATTTCTCAATTTTTTCAGTAGTTGACACTGACTTTGTGCAGCTTTTAATGCTTTTATAACATTTTACGTTGTAAAGTTTTATACAATGAGACATACTGACTATAAGTTATAAAATCTTAGATAATAGATATTTATCTACAGGTTAGTTTGTGCTAATTATAGAAGACAGCAAGAAATGCTTACTTCCATTATGAATTCAAATGAAGGCAAGATTTAATAAAATTTGGTTATCCTGAGACACTTTTTTAAAAATTAATTGCAACTGTTGCTATTGTCATCCTTATTTCTTCATTTACTTAATTTCTTATAAACTTTTCTGTGGTATGCTTTGGAAGAATGTGATAGCACAGCATGTGCAAAGTTTGCTCTCATAATTAGAGAACTGAAACCTAATGCACAGATTTTGGCTGGCTCAAATGAAAATATAAAGATTGTGTCTATAAGGAGGGATAAAGAAAAATATATAAAGAAATTTTAATATAGTGAGGGGTTAAATTCTATTAATTACCATTACTTTTTATAAGTAATTAAATTCCTTTTTGTACCCTATAAGATATCTGAGAAACGTAGATAGTATTAACCAAAAATGATCTTTCTGTCCTTACAAAAGGATCATCTAAACAAGATGAATGTGAACTCGATAGCAGTAGAAGGTCTTTTTTTTTCAGAATTAAGAATTAAATAAATGGCATTGTCATATCTGCCTTACAATGATCTTTTCCAAGCTCAAAGAAATAATATTTTTGTAGCTTTTGTATGCATGACTGATTTTTCATGCTAGGAATTTAGAAAGAATAGCTCAGAGTAGTTTCTTGGGATGTAATATTTAAGAAATTCATTATTGTTGTACTAGAAATTTATACTAAGAATGTATAACAGTATCATAGGCAGGAATGAACAGGAAATATGCATGAAGCTTCCAGATCAGAAGCTGTGGTGTCTCCCAGCACTGCCCTCTTTGTAAAGGACATAATTACAGCTGTCAATAAATCAGACCAGTCTGCATGAAACTTCGTCAATCTACCCAGAAAGCAAACCAAAAGAGTTGTGATATACATGCGTTATACAGCAAAATTTACAAAAGAGGAGGAAAGGGATTTCCTTCTTGCTTTCTGAAATTGACATTCTGGTAGCAGAATAGTTCATCAGCATATTTTCCTGAAGTATTGCTGAAGAAAAATATAAAAACCTCAGAAAAAATATTACCACTTAAAAAAAAAATTCTTACTGAGCAACTGGGAGCAAGAAAAGTTAGTGATATAGGCACTAAGCTAGAAAGTAAGGAAAAATGAAAAAGGTTTTAGTCTCTCAATTAAGTCTAACTCCAAAAATTGTTCACATTTCAAACTGCTCTTGTATCCCTCCTAAATCCAAGAGTCTGGGCTATCTTTCCAAAGATCTCTTTCCATGAAAGTAGAACAAAATTACAGAAATCAGTACCCAAAAAGCAGCTGGCACTTAACCATCAGGAAATTTTTAAGTAATCTGTTATTCTTTCTATATTAATTTATTTTTCAAAGATGTTCAGTTGACATAGCATTTAATATTCTGCATTTTGTTTTCATTTCAAGGATATCTGAAAGAAATAAGTATTTAAACTTCATGTTACTATGAACTTGTTAATGCAATGCTGACACAATGCCTCTATTGTTTTTTCATAATAAGAAACAAGCATAAAAGATGTTTTATTCAACTGAAAAAATTTTCTCCTACATTCCAATTAGTGATGGTATGATGTCACTATCATATAATAAAACTTTTTTTGCTTTTTATCTGGAGCTTATTTCAGCACTCCACTATTAAGGAACCTCAATTAGAGCATTTCCTGATTATAATTATTTGCTTTTGCAACAATAATTTTTTAATATCATTTTGGTCTGAATTTTATCTTATCCTTTTTAATGTTTGGCAGCAAGAAATATTTAGTCATATTTAGTCTATTTCTGTATAGAGATATAAGCAGCATTATTTAGCATTATATAGATTTAATTGGAAATATTTGGAAAGAAAAAAATCAACCAAGTTCTTTAGCGATACAATGTATGGGTCTGTGGAAGCAAAGAAATATCCATTATATTGAAAGTATTTTCTATGATGTATTTTTTACAATGGTATTTGTGAAACTGACCATGAGAATGCATAGATTTTATGTAGCCCACTCATTTCCTACTTAGCTGAGAGTGAATATGATCACTCTAAAATTGTACATAGCCTGATTCTAGCTCTTAGAAGATGTAATATTGGTGAAGACCAAATGCTCGTCCCCACAAACGTCCCTGCCCTGAGCAAGGACTACTGATGACATCTCCATTTTTAGTCATGTAGTTTTGCAGAGGTAGAAGTGTGATTCCCTTACCAAGAAGATAGCCCAAACATTTCTGAATTTCAGACATAAGCCAAAGAGACTTCAGAAAAATCATTCTAAATATCCTTAAGGCCTAGCTTTCTCACAGTATGACTTTGCCCACAAAACAACACACAGTGGAAAGAGAAAGATAGAGGAAAAGAGGGAACTTGTTCTGTTATTGTTGGAATTGCTCACTATTCCATAAACTTCTCCTCTATTTTCCATCTAGCCTTATCTTCCCACAAGATTTCTAGCCACCTGTGAATGTGGCAAGGTTCTCACCAAGCCTTGATGCCTTGAACTCCAGAGACGGGATTGTTCTTACAGGGGTGCTGTGGGCTTGGGACACACAGGGGTTTTCTCTCTGGGTTAAGAAGGTGATTTTACTGCTCTCAGCATTATTTAGTGTTCTCACAGAAGAACTGAGAGGCAAAGAATAAGCAGAAAGCCAGCCTTTGCATGGAAACAGTTAATCAGTTATCAACATCACTGTGTAGAGTTTACACCTATTTTTATTAGGACCATTTTTACTATTAGAGACCACTGAGGAAATAATTTAGGGTGAATCTTCTCATAAAAATCTGCAAAAAAATCAAGCACAAAAAGACATGCTCATTGTGTCCAAAGGTGAGAAAGCCAAGAGAATCAAACCAAGGAGAAAAGGTTATTGCTTTGGTTGTTTATCTTTTTTCCCTTAAACAGGAAATTTCAAAATCATCTCCTATACAATTCAGCCATTATGTAAACTATCCAGACAATGATTTTTCAGTTCTTGAGTATGGTAGACATAGATAGACAAACTGCAAAAATCTTCTCACAGTATTTCCACCCTGAGATCTGTTCTAGGTGATATCCCTTAAAATTTCTATTCTTGCCAGAATAACAGCTCAGATAACAGGCTGAGGTCAAAGCCTCCTAAATCAAATCCACTGCTTTCCTAAAATACAAACAACAAACAAAACTCTCCTGATCTGTTTGCTCTGATTTCTGATTTAAAAAGCCTGTGAGTATCTCTACTCCCCATTCATTTGCAGCTGGTTTATACTCAGAATCAATTGTCAATTAGGAAATGTCCTCTTCTCTTTAAGATGTACAGGCCCTTAAAAAAACCTCCAAAAATCCCTTACTACATTATATGTAGTCTAGATTTTTTGGCAACAGAATATGAAAAGAATATACCCAAAAGATAGCAAATGTGTCCTAAAAAAATCAAAGTTTTATTAAAGATAAAAGGCTGCCCCCACTTTTTCCTTAATCAGTCTCACAGTTCCTGATTACTTTATTCAATGTTATTCCCAAAAAAACTACTAACATCTTCTAGGAACTCCTAAGATTGTTTTCTGAAGACTGAAGTAGGTAACTTGAGCATCCTTTGTTTGAACAAGGTCTGTCCAACAGTATTCTCCATTCTGAAGGCCCATGTTCAGCTTCCTTTTAAATGACCTAAGCTGATCTAAAGGTCTATTTTGGGCTTTATGTTAATACACTGTCAACAATCAGAACTGTAAGTTTCCCAGGAAGCTGGAATGGGAACTTGCATCTAGTAACATTTCTTGAATCTCTATATAGATATATTTTAATGAAATACATAGTTTTATGCAAAAATTCAGGTTTAATAAGATTTGCATACGCATATAGTTACATTTTAAAAGGAAATGGGACAAGCATTTTTATCTTTCAGTTTTCCCTACTTTTATATTCTTTCATTTGCTTTTTACTCCATCCCTGAAACCCTAAGAAGGAGCTGAAACCAAATAATGTCCAAATTCTTTTCCTCATGTATGATATATATAAACATTGTGTATTCCATGTGTGTTATATGCATTTCTATCTACCTATCTGTCTATACCCATATACCTACACCTGTATATATGCTGTATATATGTATCCAATCCAAAACCTCACAGCTGTCTTTCATATAGTCACATCTTAGGGGCATGGAGGGGGTTAAAAACCTCACTCATTGCACAGCTGCTCTGAGTCTGACATCTATACTGGAGAATCTAGCTGGAGAATGTAAACCAAAAATATTCTTGAACACCTAGAGTAAAACTGCTCTGCCTCTCTTTCAGGAACAAGGTTAATGTATGAAAATATGAGATTTATACAGATTTTCTTTATGTAGTTTCATTTCACAAGTGAATGTGTGGAGGAAGGGTATTAAGCAACAAGTTTAAGCTGGATGGTTTGGGTGGGGTGGAGGGTAAGTAAAGGAAGTAATTTCTGTCTGCCCATGTAGCAGGGTACAGCAAGCCTCTATTAGTATCTCATTCATCATGATTAATCAGCACCCAGAAATGAGCGTTGGCTTTTGTTTATTTTATTGTGGGTTTGGTTTTTTTTTTTCTATTTCAAGTGGCTGAAATCTCACAGATGAGAGTGACTGTATGATCTTTACCACAGACAAAAGCCTGTCAGCCCCCAGTGTTTAATCAAAGCAGTAGGGACCTTTAGCAATGAGTCCCATTTAGTTACATTTTTTACCCTAACTGCTGAGTTTCTCCTGGGGGAAAGAGCAGTTCTGTTGACTCCCAGAACTGCCTATCACAGAGGAAGTGCTCAAGCACAACAGTCTCTGTGATTTAGAGATGTAGAGTTGTATCTGATCATTTCTCTGGGCTTTTCTTCTTCCTCTGACAATGAGACTTTTTGTGCCCTTCTAAATGCTTCAATATTTGTTTTCTTTTGAGACAGTGGACAACAAAGATATTGAAAGTGTCAGAAGTGTTCAGTCTAGAAAAAGGAAACCAAGGTGAGATGTGATAGGTGTTCAAATATGTTGAAGTATAGAGATGAAAATAATAAACTGTCCTTCTTGTGCCTCAGGTAGGAGATGCAGCAATGAAAATACTTTATGGCAAGGCAGGTTTAGGTTAGGCACCGGGAAAACGCTCAGTACTACTAAGGCACTGGAATATATTTCTGAAGGGTTCTCATTACTGGTATGCAAGCACTTGCAAGGAGTAACACAGATATTATTTCCTCTGCTTTCATATAAAGGTGTGAACACTCAGAGCATCCCCAGTCCTGTTTTCATAAATCTATGGCAATGAATACTGTGCAGTCATAGTGATGCCTTGAGAAGGCTGACCTAGAACAGACGGAGTTAAAGAACAAAGTAGGCATTTATTAAATGCCTCAATGGATACACCTTGGGCAGTACAAGAGCCCAGCCAGGGCTAAACCCAAGATGAGCCAAAATGGTCACACAATAGATGACCGGTCATGAGGTCTCACACTTTTATAAGTTCTGGTCCATTATCTAATTGGAGTTAATTGTCCAATTATAGCTTTAGATTATGAAGTCCCATCCTTGTTTTTCTCTCTTCATTCTGCCGTTGTTTATGCTCTTGGGCCTGAGATTTGGATCATTTGTCCTTGGTCCCCAGCTAGAGAAGGAATTGTTTTGTCTACCTACTCTGTGAGAAGCACTTAGTATCACCTAATATGAAGCTCAAAACTACACACCAAAACAGTACTGAATCTGAAAAATAAAAAAGCTAAAACCTAGGCAACAAAAGGAAACTGCCCTCAAATTCATACACAGCACATTACATTCTATAGTTGATGGATTATGTTCTATATTCTGTTCTACAGTTTTGATTTTATTGTGAAAAAATGATCTATTTCCTATACTAACTAAAAATGTGATACTTGGTTGGATAAGTCACCTTAGCATAATAGTCTTATATTTAACTCTGTGCTTACATACAAAAGAAATTTAAATTCTAAAGTATTAGGCTTATACAAATACTTTTACAAACCTGGTAAACAAATTTGAAGTTCATAGTTTTGATAACAGTTGTCCTTACTGCTCTAATTAAGTCATTCTGCAGTAATTTGTGAAATGTTTTATTCTATGCCATGACCATGGATGTTTTTTTTCATGTTTTCATTGAAGAGTGGTCAGTGGCACATACTTAGAGATCAGAAGGTGTAAGGCAAATAGATTCAATTTGCCTGGCATACCTTCCAAGCTACAAAAAATGTTTAAGTGTTAATTTTTTAGAGCAGGGTTCTCTATGTAGACTGTAAGGATTTGCAGTTGAGATAGTCCTGTCCCTTAGTGATGTGCTGAGCCTTTCGGAAACCACTTATACATTTGGCCTTCTGTGGCAAGTGATTACACTGCATCATTTCATGTGGTACATAAAAGCTTTCTTCACTTTAGTTGTCTGCTAATTTTACTGGCAATTCTACCAAGGCCATGTCTTGGGCCTACCAGAACTAGGGAATGATTTACTCATAATCTTCACAACTTTCAGGATTATAACATTCTTACACCTCAACTTAGCCACTTGAACTCTACCTTATTCTATTTTGTTTCTCATGTTATAGGAATTTTGGTACTTCTGCCTGCTCTTTACCTTCTCTAGTTTTCTTATGGCTAGTTTGAAACCAGATGACTGGAGCTGTGTAAAGTACTCAAGACATGGTTTCAGAACCAGCTTGGTGTTCTGTTTATGTCTTTAGTTTCACTTTCCTAAAATTTAGATTTGTCTTTTTAACTGCTGCTGAATGTTTAGGCTGAAGTTCTAGAGACTGGTATGTATGTCCCTTTCCAGAGTGACAATACCTGTTTTAGAGATGGGTATTTATTGACACTGGTACTTTACATTTATTTATTTATTTATTTATTTATTTATTACTTAATATTGTAAAAGCATTTTGTATTTCTTCAACAACTGCTCTGAGTAATTATGTAGCACAAGAAAAATGGGTACAGAAATCCAAATGTTGCAGTCTTTGTCTAGTGGACTGGACACTAGGAAGCCAGTTGACCTAGATAAATTTAGTCATCTGTTTGTGAGCCTTGATTCATATTTCAGTCAACTCTGCCCTATGAGCAGAAGAAAAATGGTTTAGACCTACCTCTTTATCCATTTCCATGTTCAATGGCATGGCTTGAATAGGGACTTTAATCTGTGTACATAACAAGAGTTCATTTTTTAGGGATAAATATTTAACATTTTATGGATTTATTTGTGTTGCTTAAGTATTATTACCCTTGCAATGGAACAATAAGATGAACACCTGTTATGAAGCTATTAACTCTTACATAGCTGTATTATATTAATTTAAAAAATTGGAAGACTGCATGGAATACTCATTCCATGTGTCTTTGCAATTAGTTTGACTACAGTAACTGTTATTCTCAGACTTATGCCAGACTATAAAAATTTGATTTATATTATGGATATGTAAGTATTTTAATTACAGAGGAGAAATAACAAAAAGATCATAGTTGCTTTGCTAGTTTGCTTCAAAGTTGCAGAAGTGAGTATGTTAAGTCTAGTTTCTGTCTGAGGGAGTTAGGGAATAGAGGTTGCTTGGGAAGCAGCAATATGCATTAGTACCCAATGTGCTTCTGCTTTACCAGGTGAGATTGGAAGACAAGGAAGGCATGGGTTATTATTTTCTAGTATTTTCATTTCCACTTAATGCAGTTATCAAACAGAACCAAAGTACAGGCTTCTCAATTTCACAACTTTGAATCTTTCAAAGGTGTGTTTTTTCCCTTTTTCCTGGAAAGCAAACTGAATTCCTCAACATCTGTCAAATATTAATGTTGAATTGTTCACTTTTATACTCAAGAATGTGTGTGTCATGAATGCAAGCTCAAGATACTGCTCAGCCTTTCTGAGGGCTTTAGTTTCAGTTGTATTTGATTAGTCTGTAAACACAGTAAGAGACATTTTAACAGTCTTTCTGACAATATTTTATTTGAAATGTGTTTATCAGTTTGGATAAATATCAGTTGACCTTGAGCCTTATATTGATTCCATAACTGAGTATATTCAGCAGATATTAAAATAACTAGTGTTCATCCACACAATATCTGCAGCCAAAATAGTTACTGTATAACTGAATAAAGATTTAAACCTACAATAAGTACAGATTCTTTTATCAATATGTAGATACACATGACTAACTTTTCCATATACTAATTTGGATTTGAAAAATACTCCCTTGTTCCAAGATTATTCTGAAAGCTAAATACCATGTATTTACATAGTACCCATTAAACAACTCTTTTTTAGCTCTTGCAAAGTGCTTATTCTGAATCTCTTCACCTTCAAAACATGTCACAAACTTTTCTTAGCTGGCAACAATTTTAATGTCTATATACTGCTTTGAGAGGCAGAAAAGGTATAAATACAAAATTATACTTTTTGTCTTTATTTGTTAAGTCTTAGGTGAGCGAAGAAACATTTTGAGTTGCTGAAAGCTTTGGTCCTTGTTTGTACCACTTTTTGCAGCTAGTAGCCTTATTGAACATCCACAAGAGCGAACTCAGGTTACTGAATCATTCAGACAGAGGTTACACAGATGGATAATTCTAGCATGCTGCAATGGTCTGTCTTCAGGAAATTGCTTTGTCCCATGTCTTGTGGGGTCTCAAAGCCATAGTAGAATGTCTGGGTGTGGAACAGATAATGATTACCATAGAATAGGAAAGAAAATTACGAAGAGTTACATGGCATTCAAAAACGAGTTTTCTCTAATCTTTCTTAACCTTCACTCTTTCTGTAAGTAGTGTCCTCAGGGGAGTGTTCCTTAATTCAGAAGCAAAAAAGGATACTGCAGTATAATGGTTAGCATTTTTCAGTAAAATCTGGGTTATTACGATTCACTTGGAGTTTGATCCTGTGATATTTAATCTCAACATTATATGACATCATTAAAGACATCTTATATTGTTTTTGCCTATGGTTAGAAATTATGTCTGCTTAATCAATTCCATTATGCATTCAACCATCCATGACACATCAAAGGCTAATAAGATTTTTTTAAAACTTTGCTTGCTTAAAATGATTTCCCTCCAGATCAAGATGCAGAGCACAAAATATTAATCAGTTTAAATAAATATCAAGACTACCCAAATAATATGAATAATTGGCACAGTGCAGTGCCTACTGCCCAGTTCCCAACAGCTGGTCACACTGGCACATGGCACCATCTCAACAGTCTTTGAGATAATGACTTTGGCATCTGCCGATGAGCGTTTGCTACTGCCCACAGAATTTACAACTCACAAGTGGGAAACAGAGGCTCCAACAGAACTTTTTTATGCAAGGTCTTTGAAATTTATTAATGTAATGCAAACACAAGCCTTCCAACCCATTAAATTGTTGATGTTATGCGAATCCACTCTGGAATTGCAGATCCTCATTAACATTATTTGCATGTTAATCTGCATCTTTTTAATTAGTGATTTATTTATGCACATAATTTTCGCCTACTGGTGCCAAGGCTGAAGCGCATTAATTAATCTACTGAGATGCCAAACTGTTTATTTTCTCCCGTACTTTTATTTGTTTACATGGTGTTTTGGATTCAGGGGAAAATAAAAAAGAGCCTCAAGAATAAAAGCAGAAAGACAAGATTAACTAAAAGCTCTTTTTGTTTTACATAATTTAAATTGTAATATTAGCCAAATGTTGTTGTTTCTTCCCTCAGAGATCGGTTTATTCAGTTACATTACCTTGATGTATTATTAAAATTTATAATGGACTCTGGAGGCTTCTTTTAGTTCTCTCCTTCATTTACAGAATATACTCAATGTTATTTTAATCTTCCTACAACGCTTCCATGCATAGGCAATGATCAGTTTCTCCCTTGCGAATCTCCAGTGCTGCTCCACTTTGCACAACTGATAAACATTTAAATAAGCCTTTTCAAAAAAGAATAGCATACAAAAATTATTAACCCATTAATGGAGTTAGGAATTGCCTGACAATTTGTCTTTCCTCTAACTAGGTCAATTGTAGCATTTATCTGATCAACAGCAGTGAACTAGTCTTATCTCTGAATACTGCATGCCTTACATACACAAGCTTAGAAAACATTGACTTCAGCATTACCTTTACATTTCTTACATACTTGTCTATTATATTTACTGGCATTTCTTCCTTCCTCATCTTTTCTTTTCTTCCTCATCTTTTCTTTTCTTTCTTTCTTTCTTTCTTTCTTTCTTTCTTTCTTTCTTTCTTTCTTTCTTTCTTTCTTTCTTTCTTTCTTTCTTTCTTTCTTTCTTTCTTTCTTTCTTTCTTTCTTTCTTTCTTTTCTTTCTTTCTTTCTTTCTTTCTTTTCTTTCTTTCTTTCTTTCTTTCTTTCTTTCTTTCTCTTTTCTTTCTTTCTTTCTTTCTTTCTTTCTTTCTTTCTTTCTTTCTTTCTTTCTTTCTTTCTTTCTTTCTTTCTTTCTTTCTTTCTTTCTTTCTTTCTTTCTTTCTTTCTTTCTTTCTTTCTTTCTTTCTTTTCTTTCTTTTCTTTCTTTCTTTTCTTTCTTTTCTTTCTTTCTTTTCTTTCTTTTCTTTCTTTCTTTTCTTTCTTTCTTTCTTTTCTTTCTTTTCTTTCTTTCTTTTCTTTCTTTTCTTTCTTTCTTTTCTTTCTTTTTCTTTCTTTCTTTTCTTTCTTTTCTTTCTTTCTTTTCTTTCTTTTCTTTCTTTCTTTTCTTTCTTTTCTTTCTTTCTCTCTCTCTCTCTCTCTCTTTCACAAACATGCAAAGATGCACTTCCAAAACCAATTTTCTCTACTGAAAAGCAGCATTATCTCTTTCACTCTCTCCTTTCAGGGGAAGAAGTGAGTTCCAGTTGCATGTCGGAAGGTAGAAGTATTCCCTCCTCACCTGTAAAAAACTCTTGTTTGTAACCCCAGAAGAGCAGTGTGGCATTCAGATTTTAAAACTGTGCTGCACAGGAAAACCTTTACTGGGTCATGGCTTAAATCTTTCCCAGGATGGACTTCAGACCAGTATGATACTGGAAGGAAATGTCAGATTTAAAGGCATGGAAAGGTTATTAATGCAACAGGTTGAAAGTGAAAGATGATAGCTGTTAGAATCTCCATGTAGGCTTCAAATGTGGAAATAAATCCTTAGAGAGGTGGATTACAGAGGAAGACAAAAGAAGCACTCAGATATGGAAAAGGTTTCAATGCACAAATGCTGCATGTAACTTCATGTGTGTGTGCCACATTTCTCTGACTAAAATGTATCTTCTGCATAATTTTTTCTGTCTTTTTTTTTTTTTTTCAACTGCTTTTTTTCTTTTTTGTGATGGTTCATGCACATTCCTCTTCCAGGAAGGCAGACCTGAATGGCCCCGTGTGACTGGCTGAATATGGTTTGTTAGTTGAACTCCCATCATAATTCAAATATCCTCAACCTTTCTCCCATGCCATGGCTGTGAAAAAAAGTTAGTTCAATACACAACTGGGTGTATATTGACTCTACTTGCTCATGGGTGTCACAGAGCAGTTTTTAAATTTTGCAATCTCAGTAGGATACAAAACACCTAACATAGAATCAGAACAGCCAATATTTATTAAGACTCTATTTTCTCAACATGTCCGCTAATAATTTAGAGTAATGCCACATAACTTTTGATAACAACCAATACTGAGTTCCTTAGACTAAGGTGGGGAGAAGATGTGTATCTAATTGCAGAAATCAATAAATTAGGCCAGCAAAAATATTTCTGCACCTTTGTATTTAGTCTGTGGCATATTTTGAAACTACAACTTAAATGTGTGCTTGTATTAAGTACTGCATGGTTCTCTATATTTGCCTTGGCAGAAAAAAAGGATACAGTTTTATATTTGATTATTGAGAAAGGCAAGATGACCTTGAAATTAAAGTCCCTCATAATTTACTGAAAAAATGGGGCAGAATTAAGACTTCATAGCCAACTTTTTCTTTTCCCAGTATCAGTTAAATATTTATGTTTCCTCAACATATTTTTCTTAACAAAATCTCAATATATGTATTAACATATCTTTGTATGCATATGTATTGCATAGAGCAAAAGACAGGATGGTGAAAGAGGGATAAAGAAGTAGACAACTTGCAGAGGGAGCATTGTTTATGGTGTCTTCTTAAGCAAGATGTGATGAACTGGCAAGTGAAACGTATCCCACTAACATAACAAGAAAACATTTACTTTTGTTTATTGTTTTTGGCATAAGTTACAGAAGCCTGTTTTATTAATATTTTAGATTTGCTGTAATACTTTGATGTCATACAGTTTGGGTTTTGCTGCGTGTTTTTAATTTTCAAATTAATGTTTTTTAAAAAAATTCAACTGCAAAAGTCAAGATCATTTACAACACTCTTTAAGGAAACTGTGAAATTACAAAACAGTATTATCACTAATTAAGTAAAGAAATGATACAACAGATTTTATATTATATTATATATTATAAATATATTATAACAGAGATATTTATACTCAATCCTTACCAATATAAACTCGCCCAGGTCACACAAGAAGTCTGTGTAGAGCCAAAAATAGAATTCACATCTCGACTTGCACTTTTGTCCCTTAAGGATGTTTATGTCTGTTTGGCATTAGGTATGGTCATAAAGTGATCAAATTCATTGGCTATTTAACATTATTCAAATGAGAAAAATGAACTGGATTGCTAGTCTTTTTCAAATAAAAGGAAAATAATATGAAACTTGTCATTATTCATTATTGGTTAAAGAAATATAAATACTTCATAGAGCTTATTATTCACCATGTATTCATTTAAGGCCAAATTTCCAGCCCATGGGATCGCTCACACAGATTTGCCTATTTTCTGCACACCAGGATTGGCACAGAGAAGTGGGGTGATTTTGTATGGAAAATGGTAACTGGACATACAGTAATCTGACCTACACACATTCAGAAAAATAGTTCTGCATTTACTACAGTAGTATATTAGTGAAATATATGTATATTCAGACAACTTACTAGATGTCTATTGGAAATAAAATACAGCACAGAGGAAAAAATCTAGGAGGTTCCTGAAGGGTCCAGAAGATAACTTCCTCACACAGTTGGTGAGAGAGTCAACTAGGGAAACAGCCCAGCTGGATCTGTTGTTTGTGAGCAGAGAAGGACTTGTGGGTGACAAAATAGTTGGGGCCTGTCTTGGGCATAGTGATGATGAAATGATAGAGGTTTTGATTCTTGCAAAAGTAAGGAGGGGTGCAAGCAAAATTGCCACCTTGGGCTTCCAGACTGCAGACTTTGGTCTATTTGGAACACTGGTTCGGAGGGTCCCTTGGGAAGCAGTCCTGAAGAGCAAGAGTCCTGGAAGTTTTTGTGTTCCTCAAAAAGGAGCTCTTAAAGATGCTGGAGCAAGCTGTCCCTGAGTGCTGAAAGATGAGCCATGGGGAAAGGAAAACAGCCTGGCTGAACAGAGAGCTGTGACTAGAACTCAGGGTGGGGGAAAAAAAGAGTTTATCACATTTGGAAGCAGGGGCAGGCAGCTCAGGAGGATTACAGGGATGTTTTGATGTTATGCAGGGAGAAAATCAGAAGGGTCAAATCGCACCTAGGGTTTTTCCTGCACACTGCTATAAGAGACATAAAAATATTTCTGTGAATAAATCAGCATGGAAAGAAAAGCTAAGGAGAATCTCCCTCCTTTATTGAATGTGTTGAGCCAGGGAAGGGTGGGTTAGATTGTATATTAGGAAAAATTTCTTCACCAAAGGTGTCAAGTATTAGAACAGGCTACCCAGGGAAATGGTTGAGTCACTGTCCCTGGAGATATTTAAAAGACGTGTAGAGTTGGCACCAAAGGACATGGTTTAGTGGTGGACTTAATGGTTGGACTGAAGATCCAAAAGGTCATTTCCAACCTAAATGATTCTATAAAAAATTCTGAAACTGTACTCCAGCTTTTCTTGGTGATACAGTGGAAATTAAGCTTTAAGAATAAATATAAATAAGATATTTATTGAAATCACCTAAAAGTGCAGAAGGATAAGTGTAAATTCTGAATAATCTTCTTGTCATCTCATCTGTAAGTGCATTCTATTTCTTACTAAGTGTTGCCTATGTAATGAGACAAACCAAAATTTTAACTATATTATTATTATTATTTTAACAATAATTTTACTTTTCAAAATATTAGATAGTCCACAGTTTTTCATTGCAGCACTTTTGTTAGAACACTTCCTCTAACAAACCATTACATTACAAACAATACATTACCATTGTATTCATTATTTGTCATCACCTAAGTGAGCATTTTACATTTCATGTATGGACCTAAGCCTTTACGTTTTCTTGTAGGCAAGAGTCACAGATATTTTATTTTATCACTTTATTTTATTTTATTTTTTCATTTTCAACTGGTTGAATCTGTAAATCGTCTTCAGATATTCATAGTTACAACTGTGGAAGTTAATTTTCTTAACATTTCTACCAATATGTAGAATATTCTGTGTCCAGGATTTGCTGGTATAGTGTGAGAGCACAACATACTAAATCTGATTTCTTTTTCCTGCCATAACACAGAAGAACAAAAGAATTTTTATTTGATTTCAGTTGAGAAAATGTAAATTTATTATATTTTATGGTAAAGTACATTCTTTAAAAGAAATAATGAATGGGCTCTTTTTGAAGAAAATACATCCAAAACTTAATAAAAATTAAAAATAAACTGAAATATACCTTGAACCGGCTTTTTTCTCACAATAATTCTTTCAGTTTTCCTGGAAAATACACCAGAGTCTATGTGTTTTGCTGGTTTAAAATTAAATTGTTAAAACAGTAAGTGATTTCAATTAGACCATGCAGCTTTAATGATACCAGAAGACTTCAGAAAAGGGTTAAACCTTCTCTTTCTGATTTACCTACATATCAAATAGAAAAGCAGGTATTTGCCTTTGAAGTAACCCAGTGATAAAGATTTAGGTTTTTTTTTTTTTTTTAAGGGTTTAGTTCAAGTAGCCTTTCCCTGAAAATTTGTGCAAATTAACTCTTAAATTTAAAGTTTATGCTTTATTTTTCTACTAGGATCCACCATCCTTAATTCTGTCCCTCCTGGCAATCTGCTTTCTCCAATGCCTATGCCATCTCCTCTTAGGAACAGATTCATACCGCAGCAGTACAAGATGCTGGATAAAGCAGCAATGATGTATGACTATCATTCCTTTTCTTTTTAACCACATTCTTACTCATTAGGGCACATAAAGAAGTTAGGCCCAAGAGCCTTAAAGAAAGAGGGTAAAGTATGCTTTCTCATCTTTCTCAGCCTCATCACTTTTAATCTATTGAACTTGTTTATTCTCATCCAGTGCGCAATGTTAAGTGCAGTTAGGGAAGCATTTCATGCATGGTTATTTTGTGACAAATGTGATAGACATCACTTTCTATTACTTAAAACTGCAAAAATGTTTATTAGAGGTTTTGGGTGTATTCTTTATCAAGCGCTCATATTTCACTGAGTCATTCTTGTTAAATTTCTTCCAATTATGTAAGTAAGGAAAGGATGGCTATGCAGTGACATTTGCACTCTGTGTGTTGGTTTACAACCTCTTTAATTATAACCAGTCTCTAAAGCACTTTCACATACCCTTAAACACAGCTGATCCTTTTTATATAATTTCATTTGGCTGTTAGAGTTTGGAGAATATCCAGTAAAGCACTTCAGCAAATTCAATAAAGTACATACTATAATTAATATAAAATCCAATAATGATGGTAAACTGGTCTTCCTAGAGAACAGCCAGTAAGACATCATAATTTGGCTATTGGCATAAATACTTTTAGTGAATTGTTTAACAACTGTGGCTTAGAATTCACCCTGACTGAAAATATGAGGTTTAAATACTGTGTTGTGTATGCAAATAATATCAAGGATACTATACCTTAAATGTATGAGTAAGCATATTGCAAGTTTATATTACTGCTTGTCCTCTGCTACAGCTGCATAGGATGAATTAACATGTAGTTTCACTTCAAGGTTTAGCTTTACATTTACTTCAATAGCAAAAATGCCAGAGAGATGCACTGAGCTGCATTGTTATTCAAATATTTGTTCCAGTATTTATATTCATATGTGACTGTGCACAGAGGAAAAAGAAATGGTATCTTTCATCAACAGCCATTAAGTAAAATCAAGCAGTTAGGGCAATTTCACTTTCTGACATATATACCCACTTAAAATATCTATTCTATATGTCAACCCAGATATTGTAAAAGTGGATTTTAATGGGAATAATGTATCTGACTTTATTTTAAGTGTACCTATCATTCTATATTTGACAGGCAGCATCACAAGGCTTTCTAACATGCAATAATTTTGGCATTCTTCTCTGTAATGACCTGTCCACCCAGAAGTATCTCTAAACTAGAAGAATGAATCTCAGTCTGAAGAGAAAAATAAACTCCTCAAAATCAGCTTCTTTTCAAGATACTTCCAGTGTTATTATTCCATTAATAATGCATTTTTAGTTGTCAAAACTGATCAACATCATAGTTTTTTCCTAGATACTGTTTATTATAAATCCCTTCGTAACAATACATTATTTTGAGGTGAATAAGAAACAAAACCATTCACTGTCAAAGGGAATTAACAGTCAGGAAGCTATAGCCTTTCAGATGGGGAAATAAGAAAATTAGCATATAGAGATCTGTTTTAAAATATCAGTATGTATTTGTTGGCATAAAATATGAACAATGCGTAGCCAGGCAGAGAGATTAAAGTTACCTGAAGCATTTCCTAATTGTTCTTGTTGACTAATTAGAAAGTAATATTTGAGCAATAACAACTTTTTTTGTACAGTCTGTGTCAGGGTTTGTATCACACAAGATTATTATATCAACAACCCTCTCAGGAAATCAGAATTGTTTAAATCAAACTTTGCTATTATAACAACATTTTAATCTTATCTTCAAAGCTTTTAAAATCTTATTGTTTACCAGTTACAATAAGAACTCAAACTCCACATGACGTTTAAGTATGTTGAATAAGGGGAGACATTCCATCAGAGAGATCCCCATTGCTAGAACAGATGGGCATTGTCTCAGTACTGTTAAACAGAGCGATGTGGAACATTTTATTTCACACATTAAAAAAAAAAAACAGTAAAATTAGCTCTTTTCAGTGCTTTTGACACTTTGGTGGAGACAATTTCCTCTCACCTAGGGAGATTATAAGACATCTGAATCAGTTTTGACTTGGGGAATTCGATATGTAAAAACTGACATTTTATTTTTTTTCGGCTTCCCACCCAGTGCCCCAGGTCCCTAGAAAAATCTGTTAAATGCTAGTGAGAAAAAAATCACCCTCTTTTATCTCACATTAAAAAAAAAAAAGATCAATATTTTCATACTAATTTATATTTGTTATTTCAATTAGAGAAATTATGCTTAACTACTGTTCCTCAGTAATGACAGCATTTACCCTTTAAATCCTAGATTTCAAGAGATCTTCAGGAAGTTGGTCAAATGTAATTACTAAAGATGAGACTCTGAGTTACAAGGAGACTGTGTTACACATAATGCAACAGGTCCAAGTCATCACCAAAAACCAAATTCCAGACATTATTATGAGCCAGTTTTGATCCCCAATAATAAGAGCTGAGGTAATTTGAGAGAAAATAGCACAGAAGTCATAAACCACAGTTCTTACTGATATATTATGAACTGGCAGGATGCTTGGTTGCTAATTATCTTCACAGTTCCAAAACCAAAATTCAGAAAATCTCAAAGCATTTTCCTTGGGCTCTTAAAAATGGAGGTGACAATTCACTATCCATAGTTTTGGTAACAAAATTTCAAGCATTATGTTCTCATGTGTGACCGTACCAATGAATGGCTTCCAGTTTTTTTTGCATGCCTCAAACCAAATTTGTACTAACTGGAAAAAAAACCCTAAAAACAAAACCAAACAAAAAAAACCCAACCAAAATCAAAACCAAAAAACAACCCACAAAAAAAAAACCCTAAAAAACCCCACCCCCCAAAAAAAAACCCAACAAAAATCACCAAAACAACCCAAACCAAAACAAGCACCAAAACCAACAACACCAAACAATAAACAACAACAACAACAACAAAACTAACAAAAAAACCCCCAACTTGCATTGCAACCTGTCCTGTAAGGAATACAAATAATCCAAATGATAATTTCCTGGCAGTTATATCAGGTTAATTAAACCTTATTAAAGTAGCAATCAAGAAGATACAAAAAAGATATTTTTTAAAAAGGTACTGCACACTGTCATAAGAGACTAATTCACCACACAAGATTTGTTCAGCCAATCCTTTAAGTAACTCAAAAAAATCCCCCCTTTGATATAATCAGATTATTTGCTAGAGTACTTCATACAACTGCTTTGCCCTCCCTGTTCCATGCTTTTTGTCAGAATTAGGAAGAAAGACCTGACCTGCTGCACCTGTACCCAAATGGGTATGTGTTTACTTAATTAAGATGGGCAATTTTATCCCCATATCCCACTTAATTGCTTCCTTTTGTAGCCAGGTACAGAGGAGACAGTAGCTAAGTGAATATTTCATCTCTGAGCTGATCCTAAAGCTCCATTCAAATATTGTGATGTCTTAATTCAAACCACCACCAATACACTCCATTTCAGTTTCTCACCAATCAACACCCAAACTGGAGTGCTGCAACTAGAGTCCAAATAAGTAGAAAGAAACTCTCGTATTAAAAAGAACACTGCAAAATCCCTAAAGAAAAATGTTTCGGTATTGTCAGCTATCATCCCAGATTCATGCCAGAATGATTAAAATGCTCACTTCCCCATTGAATTACTTTTACTTGGGTATCTTTTACCACAGACAGAGTCTCTGCAATCAGGATTGCATGTAGCTTATGGGTACATAACTTTTCCTTTTTTTTTTTTTCCCTCCATCAGTAATGTTACTTCTGTCTGATTTAACTTTTCTTATCTTCCATAGAGTTAGCTAATGTACTCTCTCACAACCCAATAACATCCATCTGCTATAAAGCAGGGTAAAAGTTCTATATTGATGCTTCTAAAGGCTGGACCCTAGGACAGATCCCTCACAATCCCTGGCCTGCAGGCTACAAGGCTGCTTTGAAGAGGTATTGAACAAGAAGTAGCAGCAGCTGAAGCCAAGTGTGATTGGTGCATTTGTGAAATCGCTTTCACAAACCACAAACTATATGTCTGTACATTTTTACATACTCTCTTGATCAAAATAACACAGTTGCAAAGAACTAAAAGCAATGCTTATGATTTAGCTAATAAAAATAGAGAATCTATATAGTACATTTATCAGTGTTTGTAATTGATTAAGGTATGTTAGTTGAAAATAATTCAGCAGCTATTGAAAATTCTCTTATGGATGGCAGGAAATACTAGGTTATTTTTCACCAATATTAAAAATAATAGTTGACAAACACTTATTTTTACACTAAAAAATATTTTCCATTCTTCACCTTTGGAAAAGGTGAAGAATGTTTTTTACATCTTAAAATTATTCCTGATTTTAAAATTTTTGCCTGTCTTTTGACTAAATGTGATATTGCAAGAGAGAAAGCCTTCACAATTTTTAATCCTTTCAAAGCTGTCAAAGAAATATCTGAGAAACTGCTTAAGTTACTAACAATGTATTGCCAAACACACAAAACCACCATTTTCCTTCTTGCTATCTCTTTAAAGATATTCAGACCAAATTTGTCAGCCTAAGACTCTTGCAGAGTGCACCCTAACCTGAATATTTAACAGTCATCTATGCTACTTAAAGTTTAACAATCATTTTTCCCATATACTTTTCCCAACTCAGAGAAGAGGGTTCAAGTCTGAAAGAGTGCTTTGATTTGTACAAGAACACCGTAGCCTGTTGCACACCATTCCGATCTGAGGGCTGTCACTTCTTCCAGCATCAAGAGACTTCTGAAGAACCAGAAACCTGTCAAGTACTATTTTCTGTCAAAAAGCAAAAAGAAAATACACATTTTGATCTGGAAATTCATCTCAGACCAGGTACATCAGCTTGCTGAAGACAATTGCCTCTCCACAAGTCTATAATGTTTTTCTTGTATGGTTACATGCACCTTGTATCTGTATCAATCAAAGTGTACTTGAGTGTATGACAAGATGCTGAACTTAAGAACAAGCCTAAAGTCCCAGCTGGTTTTAAAGTTAAATAGAATGTGAAGGAGGTAAGAGTTTCTCACCAGAAAATAATTGTCTTATGGTAGAAACTGTACTACCACAGGAGGCAGAAATAAAGTGAAAAAAAAAAAAAAAATCCAGTCAGAACCTATTTTTCACATACTTTACAACTAAGACATTTAGAATGAAACAACCTCCCAAATAATTTCAGAAATTACAACCATGACAAGGTAATGACAACCATTTAAAGTACAAGTATAGGGTTACCCCACAGCTAGCACTGGAAGTGAACTATGACAGGACAAAATGAGGTTGATGCCTTTAGAATATGACAGGCTAAGCAGCTGGCTTAGGAACATTTGACCAAAGAAGGTCTCATCTACTCAGTATAAAGTTTTTGTGACAACTATTATTATCAACAAACAAAGTGAACCATCTGAAGACAGGGTTTAGACATCACAGTGCAAGATCAACTAAATAGTCACAGATCTGTCTGTGTCAAAGCTTTAGTCAGTTACACATGACCTCTGAGAGGACTCTGCAGAGTTGTTGTCTTCTTCAACTGGTAAAATGTGTACTTTCCAGTACACATTAGCAGTATTTATCTTAACCCAAAAACTTGCAAACATCTTACCAACCAATTAGAATAATTAAGATATGACTGAATTTTTCTCAGATTGCTAACGACATCACAAATGATTGCCTAGTATTTATTGAATGTATCAATGTATTTATTCTAAAATGGGTCTCTTTCAACATGCAATTTTTAATTGCAGAATATATTTTTGAAAATTATTCTATATTACTTTTTTTTTTCATGTAGTAGATGCTGTATTTTCACAGCCTTTTCAAAGACATAATTTTAGGGGTAAACAAATAGTTACTAATCAATGTGTACAAACCACTTGGAGGATATGCAACACAAATATTATTAATAGGAATAGATGTTCCACATGCATATTTTTAGTTCAAAGGAGAGAAACTTCAGTAGATTTTTAAGTGATAAGAAATAATTGTCTTATATATGTATGTACAGAAAAATATTGTTGCGTAGACATTTAGGTTTGACCTATGGGAAAAGGGGCTTCATCCAGTCTTGCAAATCTAGAAAAATTGTATTTCCTCAGCAGGGACCTTCCCCATCTGGTCCTTGACCAGTGCAGCTGGTTAAGCAGGTTTCTTCAGTGGTGTTCATTTATTCTTTGTCTGGATTTTCACCTCACAGGAAGGCAGAGAGCAACATGGCTTCACATCTATTGGTTCATGGGACTCATACTTTAAGTACTCTAGTGCCTTTTCCTCAGATCTCTTAATTGCTTAAAAAGAACTACCACATAAGTACTGATAGCATTAGAATTGCATGTAGACCATGTCTTTATATCAGTCCTGTTGACTTTCTTTACCCACTCCATTTCTATGGGTGCTGCTGCTGTTGCCACTCTTCTTCCCTCTCTTACAGCAATATCTTTTCTTGTTGGCTCAAGCAGTACTCTTGTCCAGTCCCAAAAAAATAAAAAATATGTGGTATAACTCAACAGGCTGCTTTAAAAAAATTATTTCAAAGTCACTTTTCATGTGAAACTGAAATATATTTCCGAACAGCCAAGCTGCTGAATAACTCTTAATAACTCTCAATGGCTCGCTGTTGGTATTTTTATCTGTGCCCACTTTTATTCTGACATTAATCTCTTTTGACATTATCATTTCCCTCTTCCTCTGTTGTTGCAAAATATTTTTTCTTCCTTTCTTTTTGCCATCTCAGTCATACAGCTTTTACAGCATCAAGATGAAAGGCACAATGTAACACAAGAGTGTCTTGGCACTGGTGTTTGCCTAAGGTCCACAATAGAAGTCTCATACTCTGAAGCAGTTAGCATGAGGATATCAAGTGCCAACAGAGAAGATGAATGTGCCAGTTTTGGAGGTGAGCTTTGGCTAAATTAAAAATTGCTTGACTGCTGTATCACCCCAGCTCCACAGAAAGCAATAGTACTGAAAAGATTCGGCAAATGCAGAAATAAGGACAAGTTAAGGGCAAAACTAAAGCTCAATTAATGGTGAGCTACAATCCAGAATGGCAATTGTAAATGCCGTGGTGGTCTGCTCACATGCATTGGTCTAAGCATGGTGCTAAATAAAACCAAAGTTGTGGGTTTGACCCTGGTACAGGTCATTCATTTACAAGTTGGACTTTATGATCCTTGCCAGTCCCTTCCAACTCAGAATATTCTGTGGTTCTGATAACATCTGATATATTCATACTGTGTTCATTAACATATTCATTTTACACAACTTGATCTTTGCCTTTATCAGATATATTGCTCTGCTTTCCATCAGTGGCCATATATTATTTTTCAAATAACATAGATACCCACACCCACACTGTTATTACATCTGAGCTTACCATAACTTCTGACTGTTCAGCTGCCAAAAAGATCCATATTTATATTATACAAGGGAAGGATCTCTTTAGACAGCCAGAAAGGGCTGCCCATTTCTACCTACATGTAGGTGAGATACAGGCATCATTGAACTAGATGTTTAGATGTAAAGTCAAGAGAGTAACAGGGTGTGGCAACCCTCTCAGTTATCATATTATTTCATTTTTTCTACCCTGTGCCTCCATTCTAATTCTATAGTCAAAACACTCAGTTCTCATTTTCATTATTTTGTCCCTGCTGACTGTACACTTCTTCATTACAAAGAGGAGAACCATACATAGTGCCTGTGGAGGCCATATAGCCATTAACTTGTTCACTAAAATTTCAATTTTACACTTTCAAATATTTTACTTACATTTTTCTGATGACAACATGATATCAGGATTGTCTTGTCTTGCCCGAGATTTTGCCATGCAATGTGAGAAGATGCCAAAGCGATCCAATGCTGGTTCAAATGAATACCTGCAAATAGAGACTTGCAGTGCCCCTTTGAAACAGAGATTCCAGAGACAAAGAACACCCTCAGAAACCCTCCAAAATGTAAACAGAGACAGGCAAACAGGTCTTGACAGTTCCTCCAAGCAAAAAACTTCACAAACTTACCAATATTTCAAGCTACGGGGTAGAGTATTACGTAGAATAGAAAATGCCTAATCCTGGTGACCTCCTACAGCCCCAAGCTTTGCTGTACCAATCCATCAGCCTGTCCTCACAAGTAATTTCTCAAAGATAATGTAGTTAAATCTTAAAATAAACAAAAGTTCTAGATGTTTTTTCCATTTCTGGAGATGTACTCATGAATGAAACAATATCTTTTTAACTGACAGACCTGGGATACTCCCATAACAATAAAACTGTGACCAGGATTCCATAAATCTCAAATGTGAATGATTGCAGGGCATTTCAAGTAGGGAGAACTGGCACATAACTCTTCAGCCATAGCAGTTCCAAAAATGCAGTGTCTTCATTAGAAACACTATGTCATACAGGGATAAGGTAAAATAGACACATTTGTCTGCTGCTCAGTAAAGGTTGCAGGCAGATTAATTCATCTGGTCTCCTCTAAAGCCTTTTCTCTCTCACTGTCTGACTCCAGCAATTGAAGTGACATACTGCTAATGCAAAAAGCTTACCTTAAATGCTCCCTGCCCTTTCCCTACCAGTACCACAATCATACTATGCCTGGGGAAATGGTCTGAAGAGAGATCTCCCATAACCACTGGTCTCAAGATCAACTAGAGATTCCAGTCAGCATGGTAAGATAGATAAAAGCTGCCAGCCGTGGCCATGCAAGGCATAAGAGTCTGAGGTGCCTAGCACAGCTACCTGAATTGTGGGGAGTTTAAATTGCTCTTTGTCGTGTCAGAAAGTCTCAAAGACTGAAGAAATCCCGCTGGTAGCCCCTTGCTCCACCCAGTAAAGGCTCTGATAATGCAGCACAACAGCATGCTTAGAAAAGCTGGCCAGTAGAGGATCCTGAGGAGTTTGCCCAGTGAGTGGAGCTTGCACAGCTTCTGTCATGAGTAGGAGAATATGCCAAAATAGGCTGTAGACAAGTAGGGTTCCTTTAGGGAAGAAGTGTCTGGAATAAAAAAAAGGTATCACAAGCTCCTTCAGGTTTGTTTCCCATTTGGATTCTCAAAGTGATGACGAGGTTCCCCATCAAGGCTTCCTTCACTAGGGGCTGCTGAGGGAGCTCATGCTATTATGGCCACAGTCAGACACAGCAGGGGTAGCAGAATGTACTGCATTTTCATTACCACCTGCCTAAGACATCAGTGCTTGTTTTCCTACCTGGGATGAATAGGAAAGAACAGAGGAAAAAAAACTTTGCGATGCAGAGTTGAAGATGCAAAGAAGCAATAATGATTACAATCATATTTGAAAATGGAGCTTGTCGTGCTTAACACAAATTATCAGCTTTTGAGGTAATTTTGCCCTTTTTTTGCCAATATCTGCGCTAGGAATAATTTCTTAATTTTGTATGTCTGTTGTTTTCCAAACTATGACAGTGCTTCAAGCCTACAATAACACATAGACTTACATTTTAAATATTTTTATGCAGTCTTCTTAGTTTTGAGCCTCACTTCAGGGCCAAACCCCCAAAGATTGAATTAATTCATTGCAGTGAAATAGTAAGCGACAAGATACCAAACATGGACTGCTCCAGCCCAAGTCTAGCCTCTGGTGATAAAGCCTTTGAAAAGCAAGCACACTAAGGAAATTTCCAAACATTAAAGAAATGTTCAAAGAGAATAGGTAGGTAGTGTAATCAGGCAGACATCTGGTTTTTGATTTCAGGATCTCACTTTCCTTCAGGTATCCTCCCTTTTGGAGCAAATGAAATACTAAAACAGAGAGTTTGAGTGATTGCATTATCCATCTGACTGACTGAGAATGTCCATCCTGTGTGTTTCCATCAGTGTGATTTTAATTTCAGATTTGTGCATTTCAAAGTGATTTACTGTTAAGGGAAACCACCCATTTGTGTCATAACATTAATTCTAGAGTCTGATGCCAACGTTTTGTGGATGAGCTGGAGATTCCCCAAACAACTTGGATACCTCAAGAGAGAAAAGAACAGAAAATTTCTCATACACACTCAGGTGGTCTCAGATTTGCAAGATGTTCAGCAGTACGTTGGTGCTAGACACAGCATGCCAGAAGCACAGCCTCGTAATTATTATGTTCTGTGAGAGCTACCTCCTCCAAACTCTCCAGATGAGCTACCTCAGAGAAGCCCACACATAGTGAGTGGCTTTCACATAGTCCGAGGTGTCAAAGGCTTCTTGTTGATTAGCAAGGCCCACCTCTGCCTACACATTAATCTGGCCAAAACCACTTAAGTCCCCTCACTCTTTCCTCCATCCATAGCTGAAGATGCCAAAATGATCAAAAGCTGCCAAACAGGCAACTTGGATATCAGCTGCAGACAAAGACTATAAGATTTTTCTTGTGCCTGCTGTGATTGGTGTATATTCTAGTGCCTGAGAAAGAGGTATGCTACAAGGGTGCTGAGACTATGAGCAACATGTGTTAAGAATATACTTTAGGCATTATATCTGATACAGCATCAGTAACTTGGTCTTCTGTATTTTCTAACTTTCCTTTTTTTTTCTTGTCTTCTGAAAGCCTCAAATAATTTCATTCTGTAATATCCCCATGTTATCAATGAGTGTTTTCAGAAATAACAGCTCAAACCGATGACCTACAGGATCATATTAGGAACCGAGATACTTAATGATCATATCCCATTTATTATTACATCTTGAGGTGTGTTAGATTGAGAGTTTTAATCCACTTGATATGTGTAATGTTGATTTTATATAACTTTTAACCAGTTCTGCTGGTTTTGGCTGGGATAATTTTCTTCACAGTAACTAGCATGGGACTAGGTTTTGGATTTGTGCTGCAAGCAGTGTTAATAATAAGGACACATTTTAGTTACTCTGAGCAGTGCTTTCACAGAGTGAAGGTCTCTCCTGCTTCTCATACCACACCACTGGTGAGGAGGCTGTGGTGCATACCAAGTTGGGTGGGGATGTGGCTAGGACAGCTGACCCCAACTGTCCAAAGGGATATCCCATAGCATACGGCTCAGCACATAAAGCTGAGGAAAGAAGAAGGAAGGAAGTATGATGACCTTTGTCTCTCCAAGTCACCATGATTTGTGATGGAGCCCTGCATTCCTGGAGATGGATGAACTTCCTGCCCATGGGAAGGGGTAAATGGATCCTTGTTTTGCTTTGATTGCATGCGTGACTTGCACTGTATCTTTTAAATTATCTTTATTTCAACCCATGATTTTACTCACTTTTCCAATTCTTCCCTCATCACACTGTGGGGGGAGTGAGTGAGCAGCTGTGTGGTGCTGATTTGCTGTCTGGGATAAAACCATGACACCAATGCATTCTGTAGCATGAAATCAAACGTTCTGTAGAAATCTAAGTATATTGTATCAACATTATTACCTTATCAACCCAACTTGTAATCTCACAAAAATATCAAATTAGTTTGACAAGATCTATTTTCCATAAAACCACATTGATTGGCATTAATTATATTTCCCTCCTTTCATTATTAATCGAGTCTCATACCAGTCATCCCATTGTTTTCCTCAGGACTGATGTCAGGTTAACATGACTGTATTTACCCCATTTTTTTTGTTTACCCTTTTCCTGCCTTTGTTCATTTTCTTATAGTCTCCTAGGAGTTCCCTATTGTTTGAATAATTATTAAAAGATTCTTTTTTTTAATAGATCTGAAAGACATCTTCACAGATAAATATATTTTTTCTCCTGGTATCCTTTCAATTCCTTTACCGGTGTTCTGGTTTTCCTTGCTTCTGTATTTGTTGCAATTAAATTCTCCTTTCTTTCAACAGTTACACATGTTTTTATTATTTTTCTAGCTGCTTTCATCCTCACTTTACTGTTGTTTGCATAACCTCTGGTTCCTCCTTTCCTCAGTTCTAACACTAGCATTTTAGAGTCTAGTGAAATGTTATCAGAAGGTTTCATATGATTATTTATTTTTTGTGATTCAGTCCTTTCAAAAGATGTTCTTCCTAATTATTTTCAGCTTTAAAAACTTGATCATTTGGCTAAGATTCCAATTCAATAAAATACTAATTTAATAGGAAAGCCTAACTTTTTGGAGCCTAATGTCCACAGCAGATTCTGAACGCAGAATTAGGGCAGCATTTTTCCACTAGTGTGTCTGTGGAAACAGAGTTTCCATGTTAAGATAGATAGAAGCCCATGTTAAGTAGAAAGCTAGTTGAAGCTAAGTCAGTGAGTGGAAATCTGATCGAAGCTCTAGCATTTCTAGAGTTTGGTAATACAAATTACATTCTCAATCATTACCTTTCCTTTATAGCCTTCCTCCTAAAGACTAGTATTTACATTTGCTCTTCCCAAGAATTAAGTAACCTTTTCTCTATTTTTTTTCCAAAAGATGATCAGTATTTGCAATTTTTTACATAACTTCTTATCAGCAAAAAATCTTACTCAGAGAAAAGGTAAAAATCAGTCTAGATGACTTTAACCTTAAATGTCTCAGTCAGCACCCAAGTCTCAGTATTACATATAGTTTTTAATTCCATTGCCTTACATCAAACAGTTATCAGAATAAAACTAACACACAAAATAAATGTAGTTCTGGGAGCAGAGACCAAAACATGGAGTTATGGCTGTCTGTGCTCTTATCATACTGTTGGAGTGATGCCTTGTCTAACTTGCAGGCTTCTGATTCCATAGATCCGGCATTGATTTCCATTTTTTCTATAGGAAAGGTGAATTCTCTTGCTTGGACCATCCTATAATCAATATATGAGGGGTTTCTTCAGAGAGTGCAAGAGTAAGCCCTTTCTAAATCATGTAAAACACAGTAAAAGTCTCACACTTCCTTCCTGACTGATACAGCCAGTAGGGGTTCAATGACGTACAAAAGAAAGACTGCTTTTGAAACTGCTTTTTTCTTTTGTCAATACCCTAATGCTGTTAGTTTATTTTTAATTTCCAGATTTTCCTCTATAATTTCAATTATGCTTGAGGTGATTAAGGTGCTGTCTGCTTAATTACTAGAAGTAAGTTCCTTAGGGTAAATATAACTATATTACACAATATAGAATTGGAGGCTCAGGGAAGCTTTTGCTTTGGAATGAAAAGCAGTTTGTGAATAGAGGTTCTTATTGAGCTAGGCAGTCAGCTACCTCATGTAGGATTTTTGGGCTGCAATTTTTGGATTTTGACACTCAAAGCCTTCCCATATCCCTGACTATTTGTCTTTATTTTGAGAGCTGGCATGAGGTATGAGAAAAACACTGCTTCCAACAGCAGGTACTTTTTGATACTGGTAAGAATGATGGATTATTTACAAAGTGCCTGTGGTTATCATCTGGCTCTTGCAACAGCTAGCCCATAAACTAGGATTTGGGAAGTGATCTAGCTGAAGCTCACTACCTCTAAGTCTGGTTGTTTGGTATGAGGAAGGATTACAACTAATATTTGCTTTTTCATGAAAGACAGTTTATGGCTTTGTTGTAAAAGACAGGAAATCTGAGAATCATATTTCTGATATCAAATTAACAGCAGAGGCTGTGAATAATTTTATTTCAATTACATGAGATCACAACATTGCCAGTTGGGTTTTTGGGGGTAAGTTTTCTCAGTCATTCATGTAAACATGGCAATTTCACTCCAAAACACCTCAGGTACAGCCAGGTACTCCTTTGAAATGTTTGTTAAATCCAATTATGGTAGGGCAGTTAATCAGCTATATATCACATGTGGAACATATTGCATCTGAACTTCTAAAATATACTTTACATTTCAGATGAAATTTGACAGTTTTGTTTTGATTTATAAAATCCTATTTAACTTGTGACATACTCTTCATAAAAACCTATTTAATATGTGACTGACTCAGCAAATGAACTCAGCCTGGGCGCTTAACCAGGCAGTCCCTAAGGACCCTTTGGGACTCAAGGTGGAAGATTTTTAGGGCCTTTAGCTTCTGGTGTATATGTAGTAGTTAATGGACTAGTTTATAGACTGAAAATTCAGATCTTCTAGATATGTTGAAAAGCCTGTGTATTTACTGAGGCTTCCTCAGAGGTAAAGTACATGAAGTGTTGTGAGAGAAGCATAAAACTGCTTTTGTTTACATGATGTCACTGTCGATTTTTAGTTTGCTTATATGTACATATTAATTTCATATAATTGCATCCATACTTCATAGTAATTGCACACTGTAAAGTGAATATGCTCTTTCACCAAATTTACATCGTTAAAAACATTTTTAAAAGATGACAAACAAACTTACCCAAATGAACTGGTGGCTACATAGACTGAGACCAGACTATTTAAGCCCAACCTGAGAGATGACCTGCACATTTTAGCTTTCTTCATTTAATGTCTTTAACAGTATTTCCTGTCTTTCTACCCACTGAAGAGTTTTCAACCACTGAGTTTTTGCAAGCATACATCTAGGACTTTTGACTCATAAATTTCTTATCCAGCTTAATTAAGGTCTATGCAAAGATCCCTTGTTGAGGACACAGAAAGCCTTTGACCAGAAGGCTTTTAAGAATAATTTGTGAAATTCTACTGTCTGTATGGATGTAATTTTCAAATTACATTTCTAAGAATGCAATTCTCCTACAGAAATTAAAAAGTAGTGCCTACTTACAATTCTAAATTCCAAGGGG
The DNA here is from genome assembly GCF_024509145.1 of Vidua macroura. Lineage (NCBI taxonomy): Eukaryota > Metazoa > Chordata > Aves > Passeriformes > Viduidae > Vidua > Vidua macroura. The sequence continues at coordinate 91,307,713 of NC_071571.1, forward strand.
AAAAAAACAATTGTCCAAAATTTTCCAAAATGTAAATAAATAAATAAATAATCACGACCAGAGAAAATATAATCAGTAACAGTGCAAAAAAACTATTGCATGTGTGATTTGCCTTCTTTTTCACAAGAAGCAATTGCTGCCAATTGAGAGATGAGATTTTATAATAATTGGAAACATGGTTTTAACTTGGTAGAAACTGATGTACTATATTTTCAGTTTTTTTCAGGAGAAAAGGGAGCACTTTTTAAAGTTAGACATAATAAAAAACATTATTTGATCAAGTTTAAAATGCTATATTTTCTGCTTTTTAAGTTAAAGTTACTACATATATGCTATTTTGTTTTAATTTTACAGAAGGAATTTTCTCTGCAAATGTATGTACGTATATATACATACATGTATATGTCTCCTCTGCTAGTATAACAAAATAAAAAGGTGGCGGGGGGGACTTCACAGCACAGCAATGTGTAACAGCTGCCTTCCTTTCTCTCAGAAAAGATATAAAGGATTGTTTTTCCTTTTACAGTGATCCCTTAAGTCATAGCAACCTTCTCCAGTTGCCATTAATTCGACACCCTGACAACTTAAAGACAACGGCAGCACATCAGATCTAAAAGGAATTGTGTCTAATTTTCTCTGCTAATGCATTGTATCTGCAGAACTGATACTAAAGGTAATTCTGCACATCATGTCTTGAAACCAGATACCAGGAGGGAATGATGAACAAATTGAAACCTCTTGTGGGAAAGAATTTGACCAAATCCTAGCATTCCGTAGACCATTCACATGAAATTGATAAGACTATTGTAAATCACTCCAGTGACTTTGAAGAGATGAAAGATATAGACCTGTAATAGTAAATAAGCAATAGGAAAGGACACTTTGCTATGGGAAAAAACTAAGTTTGTGCTATTCATGGAAGACTGCAAACAACAAAACTGTTTTAAAATAAATATAGGCAAATAGTTTTCACAGCTGTTTCTTCCTCTTTAGCTTTATTTAAACCACTGCAATTTCTACAAACATTAATTACAAAGAAGTCTAGAAGTCATACTCTCTGTTCAGCAATGTTTTTTTATCCAATTAGGCCTCTCTACATTCCCATATGAGAAGGGAATTGGCTTTTTCTTTTTAAATACAGAACATGGATAAGTATTTATAGCCTCAGTCTTGTCTCAGAAGTGAAATACAGATGAGACATCCTGAAATAAATAGCACTGTGATGGCCTTTTCTGCTCTGCCTACTTTTAATCTCTTTGTAGCTTTTCAGCATAATTAAGAACAGTAGCTGTTAATTGCCTCACGGGCTGGATCCAGTAGCCGAGAGAGTGCAGAACGTTTTGAGGCACACCCTACACCAGGAGCAAGGTAGTCTACAAATGATTTCATCATTAATCTAGAGGAAAGTGGGGAGGCTGGGGAAGGGGGTAAAATGATGGCACTGCTGTTCATCCTACACCCTACAGCATAATGTTGCAAGCCTTCAGAGATAGATTTTGTTAGCTCTAAGTTCAGAATTCAATACTGATACAAAGAAGGACTTTATATCATCAAGAATCTCAGTTTATGTGTTTGGAATGGCTTGGTTTGTTTTCATTCTGGATGGAGAAGAGAGGAAAAAAAATATAAGGAAGGTAATATTGGCATTCTGCATATTTAAAATACTTTCAGTGTTCTCAATAAAAGATTTCCCTGAAATTTACATTAAGTATTATAAAACTTTAACTTAAAACATGTAGCTTCTTAAAATGCAAATTAATTTAGAGATTTGCTGTGCTTAAATTAAACCAATGGTATGTAAGATTCTAGTATAGTTCAATTGGCGTACACAAAATATTGTTTGTTAAACAGCCAGAAAATAAATAAGTGGCAAGTACAGCCAGGTACCTCTAACAATCACTTTCCTTCTCTGAAAACAATTAACTAAATTTTCATTTAGTAAAAAGTGCTTTTTTAAAATAAGAATCACACATCTTTTGTATCATAATTCTTATTTATTATATACAAATGAAGCCACATTCTATTTAGCACCATATTTAATACTCTGTGTATAACATTACTGAAAAAACCCACAAAATTACTTGTAGCCTAATGATAACTTTTATCTGGGTCATGCTTACAGTAATACATATTTTCTCTTAAGTGGTTATCTTTTTCTGTTAGGAAAAAAAAGTTGTTTATAATTGAAACTAGGAAAATATATCTCTCAACTAATTTCTGGAATTCAGAATTACATATTTACATTGCAAAAGGTAAAGGTCAGTTTGCTTAGATGATTCCATGGGTTTCTTAGATATCAGTTCTTCCTTTGTCGCATGTTTTCATAGTCAATCACATTACACAGTGGTTTTCAGTAATATTTCTCAAAATTCCTCATGTGATTTCCCATGAAAAGGGAGGATCTAATTGGATTTTTAATCCTTAGCTAATCAAGCAACACATTGCATATACTGTTTTAGGTAGAAACTGAGAAGTTCTTTCCACTGCCCTATTATAACAAGGCAAGTTTGGATGTAACTTGAAGCAGGAGAAAAATAACAAGGTAAAGTCCCAATACTGTATAGATGTTACATGAAAACAATACTCTCCTTTCTTTAAACTGCAGCCAGTGCATAGCCTTTGATGAAGGTCTGGAATAATGGAGTGCCATGGGCTATTTTCTCCTGGTTTCTATAGCTCAATACAGGGCTTGTCTCTTCTGTTTGTTTTCAGCTAATTGCCTCAAGATCTAATAAGTTAGTGATGATGTATGCTGAGCACCAGTGACCCCTTGCCAAAAGAAATATTATGTCGCACCAAAGTTTAAGGAGCTTGGTTTTTATCAGCCAAATATCTTTTCCCTAAAAGGCTCTAATTTCCACTGTGTAGGTTGTAAGTGGTGTCCATGATTGCATTGTTTTTTTTTTTTTTTAGGTGGCTAAGACAGAAATAATACTTGAGGGGAAAAGCCATTGTGGAGGCCAAATGCTAACCTACATGTGTGCTTTTACTTATTGCTGCAAGGCTTGGGTATTTGTTATTGAATATAGTTATTCAATATACCCCAAGAAAAAAAAAAAACATTTAAGAAGTGATCAGTGTAAGAGAACATTCAACTTAAATTAGATGTTTACTCAGATTTTACTCTGTACATAATTTTAAGGACCTTACTTAAAATGTTACTTATTTTCTTTGTCTTCGAGCAAAGATATCCAGGGAAAGCAAAGGTATTAGCAGCTATTACTAATTATATTGAAAGTTAACATATAGAGATAATTAATAAAATGTTGTTTAGGTATCTTTTCATTTAGAAAATGGCATTGAGTAAAATTACCCAGATTTCAAGTTAAAATCAATTTTCCTTTTTGAAAATCAAGATATTGTTCTTGCAAAGTTGAGGTATATCAGGAGCAAAAACTTCCAAGGAATGTTCCTGCTATTCTTCAACTTGGAAGCAACAACCTACTGGCAAGTAACTCCTTCCTTTTGTCAACAGGAGACACTGAAAGCAGGCTGTGCCTTGACTCAGGGTGAAGCTAAAGAATACTTGCTGGGTTCATCTAATAGTTATCTCACCATTTTTTCTCCCCTGTTTGCTTGTACACACTCTGCTGCCCCATCCTTTGCACTATGATGTTTGTGCAACTATTGAGCTCACTGATTTTACCACCTGGCAGAGAACTAACTCCCCAAGGAAATGAAAAAGACATGTATTTTCTACCATGTTAGACAGCTGAACTTGAAGCTCACCAGAAGGAAAGATATTGAAGATGGAAGGAGGAGTAGGCATATTTTTTATGTTTCAAAATGCTGTGGAGCTGCACACATACAAACCTTCATTGCTTTGGTCCTACCACCTGCACTCCCCAACCCACCATGCCTGGAACATTTCGTGCACTAGCATTGGTCCTGGTGTGGTCCAGTGGTGCTCTGTCTTAGAGAACTGATCTTGTAAAATCTCAGGAAAAAAAGAGTTCTCATTATGTTTGTTCCACACAACACAACGGGATGTAATCCCAGTTCTTTACTGGAAATGAAGGGATATGATCTTCTATTTTTCAATGTTCAGGTGAGTGCACAGGCACAGACAGGCTGCAAAGCATGACAACATGAGCAGGTCACACCCCCTGATCCAATCATGTTTTGTAGGAATGGTGAAACGTGCATCGCATCAGAGGCTGGAAGCCAAATCTGGAATGGTTTTGCCTCAAAACTGTGATTTCACTATTTCTGATTAGTGAAATTATCTGTTACCACGCACCACACGGTATGCAACACAAAAAAATCAAAACCACGGCTTCTACACGTAAATCATGGGCTTTGGTGCAGACAATCCACAAGAGGATGAAGAAATGAAACACAGGTGCCCTACATCCTGTGTGCAGGCTCTGATCACAGAGCTGTTGGGTAACAGTCACTGATTGCTATGTGCCCCTTTGCAGTGGGCCAAACCATTACAAGTTCCAGAAAAATGTCTACCACTCTGGGTGTAGCAGGGGGAGGAAATGTGAGCCCGAAAGCTCTCCAATATTACCTGAGTGCCTAAACTGCTGGGGAATCCCCCGAGAAGAGACAGCTTTTGCAAGGCCCAGGGACAGGCAGCTTGATGTGAAGGCAGCTGAACTCATAAGAAAAAACAAACCTATGGATTTTGGATGGCTCTGGGGTCAGATGGCAAATGAGAAGGAATGTTGAGACTCGATATGTTGGATTTAAGCAAGAAGCTTTTTAAGTCTTATGCCTTTTAGGGCATAGTCAGATGCTGCAGTGTCAGGAGAGAGGTCCAAGAAAAATAATAAACCAAAACATTTAAATTCGAGGTGAGCTGCTAGCAAAGCAAAACCCAAAAAAAGGCAATATTTTATTTAAATTTGCAACTATATCAGATAGTATCAAGAGTTCTTATCTAATTTTAAATGGGAAGTAGGGAAACTTCTGGGATTTATGAATTAATATCAGGAAATTGGTTGAAACTAATGAAAAGTAATGAATAATGTATAATGAAACAACTGAGTGGCCATGACATGATAGTAACAAAGACGAATTTGCGCACATCACAATTCTCTGCTTTACAAGAAAATAACAGAAATATATTAACTTGCAATTTCAAAATACCTAAAATTGCTTTTGTATGATATTTAAGCATTCATGAGGGGAGAGGTCAGGTTCTGCTTTTGGTTTGAAAATAGTTAAAAGTCTGAATCTAGGTATAATGGCATTTTTTGGTAGAGAATAATACAATAATAGCTAGGTATCTCACACTTCCTTAACCAACAGTATTTAATATCAGTGGGAAAAGTAAGCACAATAATTTGAGGGGCTCTCATTTGCCACAGGATTTTTAATCTCTTTATATACTGTAATCACTTCTACTTTATATATATATATGTATGCATGTATGTATGTATGCATATATGTATGTATATTTACAAACACAGTTTTCAGTAGAAAGGGTTAAGAAATGACACGCCAAGATTTGCAAATTCCAGTGCACTTTATATTGGTCAAAATTAGAGAAGACTTTGAGGAGCTTCACAGGGACTTATTGAAGCAAGTTGAGTTGGCAGTTTGATGGTAGTTAAGAGCCAGTGTCTTCCTAATGAAAAGAAATATACTCTGGAGAGAATAATGTAAAGTCAATGAGATTGATGCATGTGCTGAACTTAAGTGCATATTTGACTGCCTTGCTGAATAAGGATGGCATTACATTCTTAAAGTTAATTCGCAGCTGTACTCACTGAATCCTGAAATCATAATGACTCTTAACTATTAAAACTATTCCCTATTTAGAGTAACACTGTATTTTTTTCTCCTTTTTAGGATGTCATGAAAAAATTAATCTAATTAACAATTTATTGTGTAATCAAAGAAATGTTTTTAAATAAGAAATTAGTATTTAAAGAAATTGCATTTTAGAATTTTATCAGCTATTAGCTACACTGAAAGGGCTAGAGGAATCTCCCCAAAACAGTAGAAATTATTCCAGGGTAAAAAGTAAAATCCACCAAAATGTCCTATTTTCTAAAGAGCACAGTATATGCATCTATTTTTTATGACATATTATTCCCTCTTGTTTTGGATTAAATGCCCAATATAGCATTTATTTCTTCCATCATTTTATGATAGTGCTAAATATATATTGTTCCATACTTGAGAACAAGTTGGCAATATAATAGACTAGCATGAAAGAAGTAAAAAAATATGTTGCATGCATGAGTCTTGATTATTTGAAACATTGTTTTGTGTAATGTGATTTAACCCCTTTTCTGATTGAGATCATGTTTGCTATTCCCTTTGTTTAAAATATGTCTACGAATTCTATTTCTACTGCAAAAATAAATGATGAATTATTTATATATACCAATTATTTATTATCATTTATGCAAAGCTTGTCATATTATGCATGCATAAGGGGATTAAATCACTGTTAACCCATAATGCCTTTAGGGGCATTATATGATAGGCAAAAGGTTGCTTATGTTTACTATTGTAGATAAACATATACATTAAGAACATACATATTGTTTATACCAATTGCCAAGTTGAATCTCAGTTCTGTTAGGAAAATGAAGTGTTTATTGAGCAATTTGGTTTCTAAATAATGATCAACTAATCTATTTAATGCACTATACTTTCTCTAGCTTGAAAATATGAGCTTTTTTTCAACTGATGATACTCAAGTTGAATTTAGTTCAAACCTTTTTAAAGGAAGTAGTATAAGAATGCAGTCAAATCTTTTCTTTCATTGTTCCTCCTGAGGCTGTCCCTTCATCATTACCCTTTACCATTAAAATAAATCAGTACACTCTACAAAATGTTGAAAGAATATGTTTTTCTATTATCCCCAATAATCACTATGAAATATAAGGCAAATCCTTAAACAGATGGAAAGACTGGATGATGTTGCTTTAAGCAGGAACAAAATGGAAGCACATTTTTGCAGTGTATGGGCCAAAATTTTGTTTAGTAATACAGCAATAAAAGCTCCTTATGTTTTAACATCACACTGTAAAAATAATAAAATATATTTTTACATTTGCATAGAAATTTACTTTTTTCAACTTTAATAAGCAAACAGATGCAAGTCTCTGATCAAGGTATTCTTGTTCTCATCTTTTCTTCTCCTCCTTTAGCAAGTAACATGTTTTTACCTATCCCAGTTCCACTCCCACAGCAACTTAATTTGATTCTGTTCAGTCTGGAGCCTACAAGTCCTGAGGATCTGTTGTTGTAGCTGCTGTGGCTCTTTCTAACCGCTCCTAAGTAGCCAGCACAAACACACAACAGTATATCTTGGAATTGAGAAAATAACAAATCCTGTGGCAACAGAGTTGAGGCCAGGTGGTTAACTGATCTTGACCAACTCATTTGAGACAAATGTGTAACTGTTATCATATGTAGATTAGGAAAAGGTCAGGTCAGATAAGCAACATCTTTTCCTAATTTAGACAGACAGTGACGAAATCAAAGGTTGCCATTGTCTTCAGCAGAATTTCTAACTGAACACTACAGGCTTGATTTATGAAAACCTTTGTATATCCTCCGCTTCAAACTGGGAAGAAGTCCTCCAGAAAGTAAATTCTTAAGGTTAAGGCATGTCCACCTGCTATTGTTAACCTGACCTGAAGCCTCACGTAGGCCCTGGAGGTGACTAACATGCTACAAGTACTCTCAGGGATTCAGAGGCTTCAGCCCTGAATCCAAACCAAGCACTTTATGAAACTCAGCCCTACAAACAGCCTCTTTTCTGCATGGCAGATTAGTGCTATTAAATCCTAACTTTCACTAAATGAAAGTGCAGCCTTGTTTTAGCCAGCTGCACTGAAGCAACAGACTTTAAGACTCTCCCCTTGTTTAGGTTGATTTGATATCAGAACAATGTGCTGGTTTATTCTGACTTATTCTGATTTAAACCAATACAAGTGAGATCAAAATCAAGTCCACTGACTGTAAAAAGCCAAAGAATGTATTAAAAGAAAATGTAGTTTGAGGGCAAGTAAAATCTCTAGCTTGTTTTTTTAATTAATATTTTCTTTTTGTGACATAGCCCCAGGCATCCAAATATATATTCTTCTAATCCCACTTGACCTCAACACAAATGTTTATGCCAAGGGTGTTTTCATGTTCCCAAGACTGGGGTTTAGGATAATGGATTCTACCAAAGGGCATTCCACATTTTTCTTCTTTAATTTTCAACTACCTTTCCATCCCCATTTTAATCCTGATTCTCCTCTCTTCCACAGATATGGTCATGCATAATATTCCTACAGATGCCAGACTAAGGGCCATGCTTACTACAATCAGTACTAATAAAAGCCTTTTACCTCCTAGCCACTGGACTGAAGTAAAAGAGGTTGTTTCTTTGTATACATCTGGGTTCTGGGTATATGTTGCTGCTATTTTATTTCTTTTTCTTTCAGCTTACGGTACGAATTTTGTAGAAGAAAAATCTGAAGTAACACTGATGTCAGAAGTGAGCAGACCAGAATTTCATTCGATGTTAATGGAGTCAGAAAGGAGCATATGAGATTTTTGTGGGCAATTCTGATTAATTCTTTGTCTGTAAGAAATGCAGATACACACTGAAATTACATTTATAAAATCAGTCAAATAGCATGAAAAAATATTGTCACTCATATTTATTAACCAAAATAAGCTTTCTTTGAAAATTTGACTTATGAAAATTAGTAACAAAAAATGAAGCTCAAACTTCTGCACCTGCAAGCATTTTGAAATGTTTCCATTGTTATACAATAAAAAAGCAATGCCATATTTTAGTAATATTATTACTAATTACTTAACTTTAGTTTGAGATGTAAAAGCCTTTCTGGTGCACTAATTTTTGCTGTTCAAAGTCAAATAAGACCACAGTAAAGTATATTGCTCCAAAGCAAAATGCTTAAAAGCAAAGACCCTATTAATTTTTTCTGCCAAAGTTTACATTTAAAATTTGTTTTGTTAACACTTATGATGAAATGACATTTACAAAATGACATTCACAGAACAACCTAACTCAGTTTATTTTTAATAAAAAATTTCAATGGTAAAAGGGAAAGATAAAAAGCCAAATGTAAAAATTAGGGTTTGTCAAGTACACAGAGGAAGAGTTCACTATTTTATAACCTTTCTATCACTTTTCACGCTCCTATATTACAATTTGTATGAGACATTTAACATCAGTATAACCAAAGTTTTTATATTTATTTTCTTTAAAAAGAAATATCAGCTAATCAACACTATAGATCCAGAATATGATTGCAGTTTGTTATGATAGCTTACCTTCATGACAGCAAGATAGTTTAAGAACTGTAAGAAGATTAATTTAGGAGGGTTACTTCTAACCCTTTTACTAATCCTTCTAACTGTAGGAGGGTTAATTCTAATTTGCAGAAAAATATTAAAGGCAAATTCAACAAGTAACTGCAGTAACTACAAATAACTACAGTAGCTACAAATAACAAATAATAAATTCAACACCTGAAAGAAGGTAAGGAATCAACAATCAAAAGTCAAAATACAATTCACTGAGTCAGCAATTGCTTCTACAATTTCTTTAAATTATCCTTACTTGGGATTTCTGGTAATGGAGACTACAGAGAAAGCTACTGGACATCACATTATTTGAACTTTTGGGGCTATTGCTGTTCCTAACCTGCTTTTCCAAAATGGATTGCTAATAGGCACTTATAGAAGTAGTTCCTGGACATTTTCCCCTGAACATGGTGAAACATCTAAATATCATAATTTAATTCAGCATTACCCTGGAGTTCTTAAGAATAAACACTTCAAGGTTTTGACAGTGGATTACGGGGGAGAAATAACTTTAAAACTGTTGCAAAATACAAACAGGTTGTAGTATGTAAAATACAATTCCCCATGTAGTCATATACACATACACTGATATTCATTCCCTGAATCCTAAAGTAATTTAAAAGGATAATTAGTGTGTAGTGCCTGAATTGGTTCCTCAGAGGGTTAGTGTCCACCCTGTTTGTCACTGTTTCTTGCCTAATCCTGCCTAATGAGGGTTTATGTTAACATGGCTAAGCACTTGCAGATATGCGCTACCAAGCTAGCTAAGCTTAGAGAAGACATGCTGTTCAAATGTCACTGCCTTTGGCTATCATGCTATAAGATACTGATTATTGCTTATTATGTTTTTTATTCAAAAAGCTGCCATTTGTACTTGTTTGTAGGTCCTTGTTGTTCTTACACAGGTAACAAGTAATGTCTGTGTTTTTCCTAGAGTTACACTTTTTAATTTCCTTTTTTTTTTTTTTTAAGAACTCTCTCAGTGGGATGAAATACTTTTGATATATTGCTCTAAAGCATTTAGAGCAACTTAAGAGGAACTACACTGAAAATCACACTGAAGTTCAAACAATGGCAAATATGTATATATTACACATATGTTGGGGAGCTGAGTTGTGTTTGGGGTTTTTTTTTTTAGTTTGCTTTTTTTTTTAATCAGCTTGCTGTCACCTCATGAGTGTATTTCAGTATAAAATATTAGTACTGGTTTTTCAGGTCTGAGTTAGCAGTTTTCATTTCAAAGAAAAAATTACTTCTCTTTTACTCTTTTTTTCCTGTTTTAGAGGCTACCAGACCCTGTAGAGCATTAAGCATCACAGTCAGATCTTTTCTCTCTGGCTAGTTGTGATTATCCTTTGCAGGTAGGAAGGCATCCTACTAGAGTCTGAAACGAGAGGTCAGTCTTCAGATCTGAGATTTGCTTCGAGTCTTTTTTTCATTTCAGAAAGGTGAAGATTCACATCTGTTATAATTGCCTACATTAGCTGTTTCTATCCTGCTGCTAGAAAGCAGTCTCAGGAGTGCACCCGAGCAGCTGACTCGCTTGTACTCTCCCATACACACCATTGCGTGTCAGGTTGCCTAGGGCCAGCCTGCAGGCAGCCCACGAGCAGCCCATGTTTGGGCATGTCTGGAGCAGCGCTCGGCTACCAGGCACACTGAGGACGGAAGGTCCTGACCACTGACTCCCCTCCAAAGGCAGCACAGATATATCAGGGAAGACCCTGTCACCAGTTCAACACCAGGCAGGTGTCCTGGCGCTGGGTAACCCTTGCCTTCCAAAGGGAGAATCCTCCTGCGTGCTGAATTGCCCTGCCCAGGAACGAGCACAGCTCGTGCAGGGGGCATCCACCTGCAGTGCCACCACTGAGGGCAAAGCAAATGAGGGCAATGAGGCAACAGCACCGGAACCCCCAGACCTTTTCCCTGCCTGCGACTGGGGCTGGCTTCTACTTGCTCAGTTCCTCCTGTTCCTTGCCTTAAAACCCCGAGCAGTTCTGTTTACTGTCAGTGAAGCAGATATCATTGTGATTCACCAAATTCACAGTGCATGGGTTTGCACATATGTGCTTAAGTCAAGCCCATAATACCAAAATGAATTAGCCTGACTGCTTACATTTTCAACCAGCTAAGTCTTTGGGTGTAGCACGGCTTTATTCTGTAATAGATATAAAATATATCTGTACCTCAGACTTTAATAGGGAACCTCGTGAAACTCTACAGTTTCTCATTCCTCTGCAGAGTAGTGTTGTTGTGGTTGAGGCAAACAGTTGTACATGCCACCATTTTGCTTGGTTTCATCATGTGTGTCGCTTAAAAATTAGTGTGGCATCAGTATCCAAATAAAATTCAGCCAAGGCATGCTGCAACTCTTTCTGAATCTTCCCACATATGTGTTAAAAACAAACCAAAAAATGAAATATGAAAGACTTCACTGTTGTATTTTCTATTTTAAAATTCTATTCTATTTCTAGTTAGACTCAACTCTAGTAAGACTCAACTAAAAAGTGGGAAATATCAGTATAATTTACCAGATAATGACAATTCCAATTTCTCTATTACAATATTTTTCCTTGGCTACACTACATTCATTAAACTTGATGTTGTTTTGAGACCTGCTTGTAAAGCATTCTAGACAAAACTCCTTAAGTCATTTTGTGGGTTGTTTTTTTGTTTGGTTGACTTTTTTGTTGTTGTTGTTTCGTTCGTTTGTTTATTTTTTCCCCAGAAGAAGCAATATTCTTAGACAACTAGTCTAAACAGAAACTTGTTAGAAGGATCCTATAGAATCATTCTTCCTACTATCTCATGCTAAAGCTGACATCGCTATAATTGTTATAGTGGTAAAGTATTTCACCTTTGTAACTTTTAACAATACAATTACAATGAGCCTGGTGTCAGCAGAAGTTCATGTTGTGCTTGATAGAGGGTGACCATGGCAGCATCTAGTTTCTGACAATGGCTTGAGGATGCTCAGGAAAAGAAATGAGCCATCTCTGAGATAACTTCTATCTGTGGTACCACTCATCCTCTGAAAACCAATGGTTTGCTAAGGTAGACCTGTTAATGCAACATGTTTACAAGTCCTTCAGTCTGCTTATTTGGAATAAATGTGTCCTTTCTGAATCTGTTAATACTTTTGGCTTCCTTAGGACCAGTATTGTAGCAAAAAAATATTTGCAGTCAGAATAAGAGTACAAAATCACTGCCAGAAAATTTCTAGTTCTCACCCTAAAATATTTCAGTGCAAGCTACAGTATTTTACAGTATAGTATTTTATACTATAGGATGCTAGCATTGTATGCGAAAAGTAGAGTTGCTTTCCTACCAGATGGGTGTGGGGGAGGAGGATTCAACACGTTGAAACACTTCTAGTGCACTCAGTTTCCATCTCTTCTTCAAACTGGAAGACTGTTTTGAAGGAGTGAGACTATTCTTCTCTTGGCTGCTGTCTGGAAACAGATGATTTCTACAGCTGTTTCCCAAATTGTGCATCTCAATATAAGGGAAGAAATAACCGGCATACATAAGGATGGAAATCTATTGGGAAAACATCCCAAGAATACACTTCTTCATCCTTTACGTCTTATCCACTGAACATTTGAGTTTTTTTCAGAAGATAACTACCATGTCCTCAGTTCCTATAGTGTTACACCTACAAGATGGAATATAGCTTCCTCAGCTGCCAGAGCTCATCCCTGCTAGACAAATGTAAGAGTCCCATCGAGCTTGCTTGGGCTAGCAGCCACATAGGCTATTTTCTGCTGTATCAGTCCTTCAGTGACTTGTAATTACTGGAAGCTGAATCTGGTCCATTTTTAATTTATTTAAATCACTTAATTTCATTATATCATAGACAAATTACAGGAACTGTTACTGTTTTGGCCACGCAAAACTGTCTGTGGCCAAGATGTACAATGCTTCCCCAATTTGTCTCCAAGGGAATTTAATTAATTGTGAAGTGGGCAATATGGCAAACACTGGAATTTGTATTAATCATTAGCTCAGTAAAAAGTTCAGATCCTGCTCCACTTATCCTGACCAGAAAAGACCAGAAGGCTGCTGCAGAACAAAGGTACAAGCTTTTTACAGCTGCTCCCTTCTGCATTAGTGAAATTCACAGCTCTGATTTCTAGTACATAAGGTCATTTATCAGTAAAATGTGCACCAGGATTGATCCACTGGTCCAGTTAGCCTTCCAAGCACCCCAAATATAAAAGCAGTTGATTTTTGCTGTCCCACAGTGTCCCACAGTGTCCTCAGCCAATCAATTTATTACCACACGAAGAAGTCCCATTGGGACTTCAGAGGATAAGGAACAGAAAAAAAGAGAAAGGGCAAAAGAGGGCCATACCATAATCACAAGAGGTAACCTTGGACGGTTGGAGATTATTTTAAAGCCATGATTTTTGAGTGAAAATCTATCTTTACAATGAACACTTCACACAGTAATTGACAAATTCAGCAGCAATTTCACACAGTTCTAGTCATCAGTCATTTGAAATGTACAACTACAGTATTCTACTGCTAATGAGTTTTAAGTGCATAATAAGTCAATTTGATTGACAGGCCTGACCAATAGTAAAGTCAATTTTTACAGTTGAAATAAGTGTTTCTCCTATTGTATACATTCATTAATTTCAACTGTAGAAAAAGAATCATGTTTTAGCACCATGATAGTCATAAAACAAATATGCTATCACTTTGAGGCACATGCTCTCAAAATAAGCTTTTAAATGGTTCTCTTTAGTAAGTGGACATATGAATTTAAACTTGTCAAGACAAACAGGTTTATGCAACCAGCTGAAAACTCAGGCATCTACAGACCAGATTTGCATGTGCTGCTTACATAGATTGTGTTCACAAATGAGTTTTGCAACTTATCTAAGAGTACAGATGAAGATTGAAGGCTGGATTGGGGTGTCTTTAAAACTCCATCCTGAATGTGATATATTTAATAAAGCTGAATTTCCTGGGGAAGATGAAGTATGGCAACTATATCATGCATTCCAGTTACTTCCATGGTAGGATTCTCAGCAGCATACAGTAAGGACTGAAAACCAGATTGCGTTAGCAAATAATTTGATCCTACATCTGACATTTTAAGCAAATAATATTGCTACTCCAGACGTTCTCTTGAATGCCAGATAGAGAATAGTTAGTGAGAGCAAAACAGAGAAAGCTAAAGGACAAGAAAATCAAGTAGTGTTATCAACTTTAACATGATTAAACCATTTCTCAGAGACTGAGTCTGGATTTCTTCTTTACTAGTTTTCACAAAAAAAAAACCAAACAAACCCAAAACAACACAAAACCCAAAACCAAACAAAAAAAACCCACCCAAAACCCAGGAAACTAATTTTTAAGATATGTTAAACACATAATAAAAGAAAACAGACAGATTAAATTAAAATGTCTGACCAAGAAAGTTGATGACATCCTAAAGATCTATAAGTACACAGAAATTTAATTCTCACACCACTCTTGCTATAGTTATCTTTTTTGGAGGTAATTGGAAGTTTTACAATAAAACACATTTTGATGGGACACTAAGGTGCTTTATTGTCAACACTATTTCCAATTTTCCTTTAAGGAATACACAAACAGCTTACTTTGGTTCAACTTCACTGGAGCTGAATTAAAATATAGTTTAACAGCAATATTTTATTTTGAATCTTTCTCCTTGAAGTCGGTATACCTGATTTGGTAAATAGATTTCAGACAGGAAGACTCACAAAACTCTGACCTCATATAAAGGACTCATATAAATGAACACACGAATAATAGAAATATAAATTTTAGTGTAAAACAGAAATAAATTTCACTCATCAAAAATGGTGTGATTACTTGGGAGTTACTATTTGGGTGCTGTTTGCCAAATATTCTTCCAGGTTCTAAGTTTTCATGGTAAGATATTCTCTTCAACAATTTGCCACTTGTGATGGGCCATTTTTTTCCATACCAAATTATTTTACGTGGTTCAGAACAGAGTTTTTACAGGTTAAAAATCATGTGAAGGGGTTGGAAATAAGAGGACTCAAAAGTATTGCAAAGCAGGAGTAAACATTTTGTACTTTGTTAAGTCACAGCATCATATCTTAAAATACAGTGATGAAGGGTCCTGTATCATTGGTATAGGAGATCAGGATATTTTCTTCACAGTACTTTTAAGAGAAATCCACAGTAACGGAAAACAAATGTTTCAGCATCTTGTGTTTGTGACCATCAATTCTGTGTTCAGAATGAGGGCTTTTAAAGCAGAAAGTAGAGTCATATTCCTGCCTCTTACCAGAAGGAGGTTTGGCAGTCCAATAAGCATGCTCAAAATCATCATTATAAGCTGATGGGTGCTGTGACCATAAAAAGCACACAGAAATTTAGGACAGAAATATATGTGTCTATGTACGCATGGTTCCTAAATAAAACAAACAAACTAATATAAAGTATTTCTAGTTTTCAAGTATATTAACTGGAACTAATTATGTCAGCTTTTAAGTGGGAAAATCTAATAAAATATACACTTAAGATGTATTATAGATACTCAGTGTGCATTTAAAAATGCACGTGTTAGGTATTAAATTGCATACTTCAGCACACAAAATCAAGTATACAAATCTTAGATTTTATTGAGAATATATAGGTTTCTACTGCTATTATATTGTGACATTTTGCACTGAAAGACCTCGTTGTCAGAGATAACATAAGTGTAATCTTTCTGCACCTCATCAACATTGTCTTTTAGTCATTCTCCAGAGTGAAAATTGATTGGGCAAGAGGTCAATTCACTTTCAGTTCCCATTCAATGCTGGGGCACTTAACTAACTGTGACCAATGAAATGATATTTTCTGTGAGAAATTTTTTTTTACAGGAACCCTTTCCAACTACTGAATCGTTACTTACTAATTTAATGTTAAGTTCTGAAAAACCCATCAGATAGCAGAATTCAGTTAATTTTAATCTGAAAACCCAAAGACTTTGTTTCATAGAATAAATAATATAGAATAAAAACAGGCTTAGCTGTTATTTCTTACTATGATATTCCCACCTCTTGACTACATAAAATAAATCTGGAAATCTGAGAAGAAATCACAATCTAAACCACTTAATCTTAGCTGACCACACTGAAATCAGTGTGGGATGGATTCATAGGCCTTGAAATAAGTCTTGCAGTGAAATACTTACAGATCAGAATCTGTTTAAGTAGACCAGACTTAAGAACAGAACTAATCCTTGGCTGCAAGCATCTGTACAAGGAGAAGGTATCTGATATTAGAAGGTTCTTTGGTTAAATGGTGCCCTCATATGAACACAACATAAGGAAAAAAAAAAAAAAAAAACAAACAAACAAAGAAAATCAAAACCAAAAAAGGAACTAGGCAAATTTATAAAAATGTGAGTAACTGCAAAAAACACAACTTGCCAGGATGTGAATATGTTTCTCCACCTCCTAAAGAGGAGGGGCTATAATCCCCCAATAAGTCATAAGTCTCCTGGCAGAGCCTGGGCAGATGTGGCAGAGATCCAAACCTCAGCCTCTGTAATCCATATTCACCTTCCAGCCATTGGTGATGTTAACTGGCTGTCTCTGTGCCTGGCTGGAAAGTTCCCTGGGAGAAGCACCCAGAAATTGCCCTGCCTGGGTAGGAGGCGTGTGTGTGCAGCCATGGTCTGACAGACACCCAGAGAGCAGCAGCTGCTCTGTGCCACCACACAAGTGTGTAGAGACTTTGTTGAGTCCCACACCATGACAGCATGCCCTCCTCCTGAAGAAGGGCAATCCTGTACCATCAACTCCCTTTCTGTATATTCCTTAGAGGCTGAAGTATTTGACACTCAGTCAGTATCCTCCATCTGAAAAGATAAAGAGGCATAGCTCTCCTCTCCCAGGAGACTGCATTAACCACAAGCCACACAGCTGGGAAAGGAGGGGGCTGCTCCTGTTGAAACCCTATGTCAGCAGAGGAAAGAATGCAATATATCCAAGGAAGATGTAAGAGGGAGTGCAAGAGGGAACATGACTCTGTGGCCTAGTGCCTACAGCACTCATCTGGGAGTGGGCAGACCTAGATTCCGCTTCTCGCTTCAAGAACAGCTTCTGTATTTTTATATTAAAGAGTTATTGGTTTTGGATACCCTGAGGCTGAGCTGATGAGGTTATTGAACCCAAATCTCACACATTCCAGGTAAGTACCAATGAGCAAAACAACAAAGTGCTATAGAAGTGATAACTGCCATCTCAGATAGACTTAAAAAAAAAAAAAAATGGTGTGTGACTCTTTGAAGGAGACTTTGGCACTGACTGTTGTGATGGAGCCCATCTCCAGAGCCTGTGGCTGCCTCCTCAGGCCCTGAGACCAGGAGGCACAGCCAGCTTTCCTCCACAGACCTGTACACACCACCTCCCTCCCTCCTTTAAACAGGGTGGTTTCATCCCAGATTCTTACGGGAAAATCTCAGCATATGCTGCCCACAGAATTGTGCCTTGGGGACTATCTGGAAGAGTATCAGCTGACCTGGTGAAACTCATGCCAGGGCAAACTCAAAGGTAAACACTGAAGATGATGGCATGCCAGTGTTCAACCCCATGCCCTGGTCTGATTTAGTTTGTCAGAGGAACTTTATTGACAAAACAGTAGCTAGGGGTAGCAGTGGAGCCAAAGAGCCTAATCCAAATTCCCTGTCATCATTCAGGTGTGAGATATGTGCCTTTATGAGTATTTTTACCAAATGCACTGGCAAGCCAGTGGTTAACCATACTGAGTTAGTTTTATTTTCAGTGGTTTTCATGCTCAATAAAATTTTCTTTTACACAGGAATGCTCTCTTTTTTTGGTTATTCCCATTCAAAATCATAAAACCAGCTATTTTTATAAAAGTAGTGAAAACACTCCAAGAATATGCACAGTAACCCACAATTCTCAGGTGGTAAAACTCAGTCAAGTTTCTACCTCACACAAATGGCTTTTGCAAGTGTCTGCTGATAATGGAGTCCTTGTGAGCTCTTACTGAACCTTTTTCTTATGATATAGAGTTGTTTTTCTAAGGGCTCTGTTGTTATTCAGAAAAGAAAAGATGGAATCAAATGTTCAAGCTTACTTTAAAAATATGAGCAAATATTATGATAAATAAAGAAGGAATATTAAAGTTAAAATTATTCACAGCACTGAGGGGGCAATTTTCCTGTTAGCACTGAACACGTATTGGGAGTTTCATGCTGGCAGTCCACTGAGGGAAACTTAGCCAGCAATTACTTTATTTCCGTCTGGAAAGGGGAGGATTATGAGGCAGCAGTTAACTGGCAAAATATCTGTGAAAATCAAGGCTGGAACAGCTGACGTGAAATTAATAATTCTCAGCAACGCCTGAGAAAGCCAGCACATAGAGTATACAGCACTTATGAACAAATTTCATCTGGAAACAAAATCTTGTCATGCACTCGTAAAATGGCCTGAGATATCTTTCAGTCTGTTTTGTTGGTGTTTTAGAATTTGCTTTCAAGTTAATTAACTAACTAGCATGCAAAAGGCTAGCTAGGTGTTTGATTGGTATCTCCTAGAGCCTGCTGAACAGATGCACTGGAACAAGGGAAAAAAAAGAAAAGATAGAGACACTAAGTCAAAGAATTTTAGACGCAATAGAAAGCACCAAAAATGATTTCCCAGGAAAAAGAAAAAAATCCACTTTTTATTTTTATACATTGTGGCACAAAGCATAGTGACATAGTGACATGCTTACATACTAGTTTTTGCTTGTAGGACTCCATTCTACTTCTTTCTGATTATAAATAATTTTCTCCCATTTTTGACCTTTCTTCACATAATTCTAAATCAATTTACTTTTCTGAGCAAGTATTCGGTTTTAACTGTGTAATGTGTACAGATCATTCTGAGCAAAAGCATTACCCTGAAGAATTCCAGGAATTTAAAGGAACTCTTCATGAATTATTTCTTTTAAAAAAGGCAATAGAAATAAAAACTATTAAAATTCGATTAACCTTTTATTTTTTCAGTTCCTGTATTACTGATGTATTACTTAGAAGAAGTATTCAATATTTTTTATCTCCTTACCAAAGATTTTCAGCCCTAAATTTGCAAAGCACCATCATTACAAAATTAAGGGTTTTTTATTTATTCCAGGTATTTAAAAATGAGCTCTCCTTCTTTTCTTCTAGGGTCATCTTTGGATTTTAAGATCTTATTCACTATTGTCTGCTCATTATAATAAATATGTTTCATGTAATAAAATCTCTAGTGGGTTATAGCAAGTGTTTCTCCTTAAGCCATTTGGAGTGTGCAGACAGTAGTATACTCTTAGGGGTGAAAAAAAAAGTGTAAGAAATAAAACAGAAGAAGTAATCTTTTTCTCTCTCACTCTGATGCTTTTTGGATTCTTTGGGTTTTTTTGGGGGGGTATTGCTTTTGGTTGGTTGCTTGGTTGGTTTTCTTTGTTCATTTTTTTCTCTGGATTTGTCCTTTTTGAACCTACTGATGCTTTTTAGCATTCCTGGCATCCCATAACAATAAGCTGCTTGAGAGGAGAATAGCTGGCATGATCCTTGTCAGCAACTATTTATTATCAGCCTCAGTATTCAAAAGAATGGGGCAGGAAGATTCTATGGGCTGAGTCAGCACATGAAAATCAAAGAATGAGGAAAGACTAGCTGGAAGCAGTTATGACTCTCCTCCTAGCACTTTCACTCAGTGAAGGGGCTCAGCAGGGTAGATGGGACCCAATCTGCTTCCCCAGCTGCAGTCTGGACAGTCTTCCTGACAGCCCAGCAGGGTTTTTCTCTACTCAGTCAGGAACGTTTTCTAGGGAGACCCATCACACTTGATTCCCTCTAGAATTTGGGGGGATCATTGAATCCTTGCTTGAGCTGGATAACCAGCACTATTCTTTGTCTCTGCTTCCTTCTGATGTATCTATTTTCCAGTCTCATAAATCTCCTACAGCTCTACTGCTCCCCTCCATAACAGCCCAACAGTAAATACCTTTTGCTTCACACATGTCTTGCTCCCTGCTTGCCAGCAGTCCAGGCAATCCTCTCTCCCCATTAAGAGAGACTAGAAAGCAGCATGGCTCATGGACATTCTGCCTACTCTTGAAGCTAATGACACAAGAACATTAAGGGAAGGAATGAAAGGAAGGCCTTACAAGAGCACATATATAGCATAGGAAAGGGAGTTCCTGCCTGTCTGTCTAATTGCTTTACACTTGCTCATGATTCCTTCACAGTAAGATGGGAAGCTAAATGAGGGAATTAGATCAGTTCCATGAGTAATAGTAGACATCATTATGCCAGAGATTTAGCTGCAAAATTTTTCCATCAATGCTAGGCAAAATTTCACCATTATAGGCCATGTCCAAACTGATGAAATAGCATAGTCTGGGGCTGTTAGCAAAAGTAAAAGTGTAGGGAAAAAGGAATAATCATGATATGAAGCAACTTATAAAATCCGACAGACTGACTACACTATGATGCTTCACACCCATATAAGACTGCAAAATAGATAAGAAGGACTATCTTTCAATGCAGAACCCACAGAATATTTGAAAAAAATTATCGCACAGCTAGTGAAGAATGCCAGAATTTATTTTGCACTCTCATCATTGATAAACTATTAAACACATCTCAAATCTTGAAGTGAAAATGAGTTCAAGTATGCAAATTCATAGATGATAGATTCTCTGTGGCAACTGAGAGTCTGGGAGAGACCTCTGATTCAGAAAGTTTTTCTGATTAGAGGGTCATATAGAGAACTGCAAGAGAAGGCTATCCAGTTCCTTTCTACCACTCCACCATTTGCAGAAAGAATTCTGTAATATCTGTACCCTTGGTGCTGCCAGTCTCATGTTCTTACATTCTTAAAAGCCCATTCACCTATTGCCAGCAAAAAGCCCTCTCACCTCGGAAGGAAGCCCATGTTCTGACATCCAGAAGTATCTTCTAGTCTCATTTGGGTATTTAAATCTAAGACATATCAGCAGACAATTCACTTGGAACTTCCAGCCTGGATTCAAACACCAAGGAGTTGTTATAAATCAAGAGGTCATTGTCATTTTAGTGCCAATAAGAACTATCCAACAATAGTGCCAATAACAACTATCTTCTGAGCTCTAACATCTCAATGACAAATTTTCACTTAACAGTTGAAGAATTATGTCCACAGAGATTCAGAGAAATAACAAAAGAGTCAGAAAGAAAAAAATCTCTAGTTCTTATTCTCATTTTAAAAAGGAGCTTTACACACACAGTTAGACCTTTCATGTGAACACCTGTGCAATCTACCTTGTCTCTGCCTTGGAGCAGGAGGTTGGACTTGATGGCCTCCAGAGGTCTCTTCCAACTTAATTCCTCAATTCTGTGATTCTGTTTTCATGAAGTTCTCACAAATCTGTACTCCAATCATCCTGCAACCTGCTCCCTTCACTGGCATCAGATTCTACAAAGCATTCTTTCTTCACCAATCACTCACTTCAGTCCTTTGTGTTTGTCAGATGACTCCATTCTTAGGGCTGCACAGACATTCTAAAGCAAATCTTCACAACTGTCATGTTGTCCATATTTCTCCACCTGCAAGGAGGCAATTAATTCAATAAGCAATAGACAAATAAGCCAAATCCGTGACCAAAAGTAGAAATAACATCCAGAAGCCATGAGTTTCAAACTGAGTAAAAATTTCCTGTAGATGTTTTTTAGAGAAGAGGTTAGAGAAACCTGCATTTTTGGACATCTCTGTCTCACTCTGTTACTTGGAGAATTATCCCATTTCTGGTTAATCTGAATCTGAATCTTAAGCTGGTAAGAAAATGAGTGTCATATATGACAACCGCATCATTCCAGAGAGAGAACATGAACCTCACTTGGTTTCCTGAAATATTTTATTTGCTATGACTGCTGGAGGGTCACTCCACCTGTGTGTGACAGCAGGAAACCAGGGGGAAAAAAAAAGAAGGAAAGAAAATTTGAAGTAGTAAAAATGCACTTTCAAGGTGCAGAAATCTCTATATTGCAAAAATTCAATGAAGGCTTATAGTTGTAACAAACTTATTGACGGAGAATAATAACATGCAGTTCTGTAATCACAAGAATGTTGTGATCGAGGTGTCTGTATGAAGCTATTTTCTCTCAACATCCTTTTGTTGGACAGCCAGAGGTTCTGACAGGGATAGTCACACATACACATCCTCTTGTGCTGGCAGATGGCCAGCTACCTACCCACAAAACATCTCACAAATAACTTGTTTGTCTTGTATCTGAGTCAGTGAGATGACCAAATGGTAAGAGAGTGCTTTGCCTGCTATGCTTAAGTTCTCAGGAGAGGGAAATGATTAGCTTAGTCCTGTAACAACCATTTGAGTGCAACCTCTAATCCCTGCCAAGACCAATAGTTCATGTTGCTTCATAAAAGGACATTCTGTAGTGACCCAAAGACCTGCAATGACGAAGCGTTTGTCTGGCTTCCGTGTCAGGCCATTGATTTTTGTTATGCCTTTCACCACCAGATTAAAGAGCTCATTTGTACCCGTTCCTTGTTTCTCTTCATGAATGAAGCATCGTAATTAAGTCACCTCTCAACCTTCTCTTTCATTAGCAATAAAATTGTTTTTGCAAGTCTTTTCTGAATCGTCTCCAATTTCAACGCTCTTCTAAAAATTGCCACTTTTGTGTGGTATGCAGGATTGTAATAGGAGTTTTATGCAATGTCAGATGCAAACAATTTCTTGTGATACTTCACCTGTTCACATGGCCTATAACAGCAGTAACCCTTTTTTTCCCAGCAATACACTGGAGTTCACATTGAGTGACACCTATACTACAAGTCCTTGCTGTATGTAGGTCAGGATTGTTGCTTTCCAGGGTGTAGTACCTATTTTCCTATGGAAGATCAATAGAAGCACAGCAGTGAATGGAGATGTATTGGAACCCCTTCTGATGAGGGTAACTCTGCTTTTTTCTCTCCCAATCATTGTATTATTTTGTTTGCTAAATTAATTTTTTTTAAGAAGTTGCATTTATCTTATAAAAAGTGCTGAAAAGATGCTAATTTAGTCTTAGGAATTCAAAGCTTTGAGCTTCCCTCACTACAGCACAGTCAAAAAGGGGTATATTTGAGGGGTACATTTCAAGTGCCACAAGGGTGTGGGAACTCCAGAGATCCAAAAGAACACTCGTTCTTCTCCTTGCTAAATTGTCCAGATCAAGGAAGGCTAGATTTCAAAAAAACCCAAAGTGAATGCCCCACCTATTTCTTTTTGGTGCAGAGAACCTAAAGTAGCCTTCACAGCCCAGTCCTCCTCACAGCCAGCTGTGCTGGCAGCAGCAGGACTCAGAACAGCTGAGAAGTGAGAGAATTGACTCATGTTGTGTATGGTGCTGCTTGGTGGCCTTGAAGCCATGAGTGAGGGTGAGGACTTGCACTGGGATGTGCTTTACAAAATGCTATCTGCTTATAGGAAATCTGTTGTACTGTAGATTAATTTACTTTTAAGGAATTATATTTTTTTAAACATGAAATTTAGAGTTGGATTTAGGCATAAAGAAAGAGCTAAAGAATAAACTGCTATTTATGTTATATTTTACTTCCTAAAAAAATATAGTGGATTTATTATTGATTTTGAGGAATTCTTGGCAAATTTTATCAATTAGTTGATAAAATAAGTTAATTACATGTAAGTGCACTGTAGTGCCCATTAGAAGTTTCACATGTGCAATCCATGGGCAACAAATAATGACAATGGCAACAAGCTTTGCTGCTCAGCTATTCTCTAACTGGAGTGGGGAATCAAAAGACTATAAACATAAGAGACCTTCTGTGGCACTGCTAAGGGTTTTGATTATATTTTGGAGTCAGTAATAAAAGCAGGTTTTCCATTTACTTTGATTTGGACTGATCATACCACATGTGATTTCAGAAAAAGAGTCAGTCATGTGCATGCAAAAGAAGTTGCCACTGTTCTGGTCCCTTTTACTGGATGGACAAGCAAAACAAACTGTTACAAAGAAGCTGCTTCAATTTTATTAACAGTAAACATAAACAGTTAAACCAGAACAATGCTGTAGAAGTTTGTATCAGGTAGATGACACGCTGCTGCTTTTTGCTTGTTTCAATGTAGTAGGGAAAAAAAAAAAAGAAAAAAAAAGTAGAAAGAGTAGGTCAGATTGGATTTTTACTTTGTCTTTTTTTCCTACTTGCATAATCCAGTTGCTATATGTAACAGCATGCAATGGATCAGGATGTGATTAACAAGGCTCATAGTGTGTTCACATCAGGAAATATTTGTTAGCTTTCTAAAAGGAACTGTATATTTCTATTTTTATTAAGTTTGTGATTATGTAGTATTAGGCATAGGAGATTGAGTATTATTGCAGTTTTCAAATTCTAAACCCCACTCTTTTTCTAATTTTTTTCCCCTGATAATGAGTAGCATTCATATGACTAATACTCTATATTTGCACAGTTTAACAAGCTCTCACAACTGTCTCTTTGTGCTATCATCTCTATTAAAAAGATGCAAGATCTGAAGAACAATGCTTAAAGAAGTTTTAATCACTCTTTGGTTCTTAAATATGTGATCTGCCTTTTTCCAAAGACTCTGACTTGTCCATATTGATAAGGAAGTCAGCGGAACATAAGAATACTCAGAACTTTGGAAATTATGGCATTCATACAGGTGATAGATTTGGATATATAACTTGCAGAACTTGTTTTTACTTTTTTTGTTTTTCCAAATGTCTTGCCTCAGGGAGAGATAAATCAGTGATTTAGGGGCCATGAATTACACTCTTCATGCTCCTTGCTTTGAGTATCAACTTCACAAATACTTGACTGTTTATCTTGACACTCATGTCCAAGTGCCATGGCATTTTTTTTTTTTCTTGCTGCATTCATTTGAATTGTTGTCATGGGTTTGGGGGGCAATGGACAGTGTTTTCCTGCAGCTGAAGAATTTCTCTTTCACTTTAAAGGCAAAACAGCCTTTAAGTAATAAACTGGCATTAAGCCGATTCTTACGGATCTCCTGTTGTCATGCTGTCCAACAAATGAGTAGATGTAAATTACAAGGAATAGGTTTGATATTGCTTTCATTAATTAAATATTATGGCATCAACCCAAAAGTTACTGGAATCTATCCAAACTGTTATTTAACCCTCAGTCAAATTTAGTTCAACAAACTATAATTAATTTTATAATTATATTATTGTGGATGTGGCTTCAACCTAACTGGGAAAAAAAAAAAATCCCCAGCAAAGTGCAAGTAAAGTTTTTCAAACTCTGCAACTCCAGGCAGTCATGGAACCCTTTTTCTCAGGGAACTGGCTGGAGTCTGGGGCAGGATCTGCTGCAGTGCTCCCTCTGCTGCCCTGCTCCTGGCTGAGGCACTGGGATGAGCTCTGCCCTGATGGACCTGGGAAAGCTCCCAGCATTCCTGGCTCTGGGCTCACAGGGAGCCCACTGGGCGTCCTTACTTGTAATTCTAAAGGAAAAATGAGTATTAGCAAACAGCATTGCTGTTTACTGTACTAAGGGATGAATGACTTAAAATGTTCACAGATTTCTTCTTAAATAAGAACAACAGGGAAGCAAGGATGGGAAATATTACTTCTTGAAATGGTTAGTCTTTCCACAGGCTGAGAACGGAATAGGTAAATGGTCAACCTTTTGTACTCTTCCAACACAGGGAGACCGCTAAGCAGATCTCTAGGCTGTCCATGGAGAATTGCCGAGGGTGATTCTTTAGGGAAGTTAACAGATCATTATATGGAAGGTATATTCCTACTATGTCTGAATAAACTTTTCAAAAATGAATATGTAGCTCAATATTTTGTACTTACAAGTGCAAAAGCACAAAATATTTCAAAAATTAAGTTGGTTTATTGGCTTATGCAGACTGGATAAGTATTTGAATCTTGGTTCACTAATTCTCTGAAGAACAGCATTTTGTACCCTGTGTGTAATAACAAAAAAAATCTTGATTTTTTTAAAAGAGTTTTTGTTCTCAAGTTGCCTTTGCCTATGGATAAAATCAATGAATCTCTCAAGATATTTAAAAATATAAATACTTTGCAATTAATCTTTGGTTTAAATATCTAAACTTTATAATACGTTTGCTCATGAGCAAGAGAAAAGGTTCAGGATGATGGCTAGAATGTGTGTGCACATATATATACACACTCTATTTCAGCCAATTACATAGAAGTATATACACATGCATATATGCATATGTATGTATACACATATTATAGATATAGATACACATTTATTATTTTTAAAGATTCATATAATTTGGATTTCTTTTCTTCATTGCTATTTGCTGTGCTGGTGAATCTGCACAACTGCTATATGCTCTGCAATGGATAACACAGAACACAACTCTGCTCTTACACATCAATGCTGGTTTTTTACTTTTTTTTTTTTCATTCCTCTTTTTTAATTCCACAAAGAATGCTGCCTTCAATCAAAACCTTTAATCCTCGTGGCCTATAGTGTTTATGGCAAGAAGTGAGGTCTATTTAGAGAGGCATTTCAATTCCCCCTCAGGCCAAAAGAAAAACATGTTATTTCTAATGCCAGCACTGTGGCCTCATATGCTAGGAAACTAGTGACATTTTGACATAGTCAGGGACAGTTCTGAATTACGTGGTGCTGCTGTTCATAACATAAACTGTAGCTTAAGCACTTAGAGAGCCTTCTCTATATCTGTAACCTTGTTTCTTTGCCAGACAAGTGAGTGTCTGCAGGGAATGCAGCAACACTGATGTAGTATTTGAGCTAGGCTGCACAGTGTGTTTTCTGGGTTACCCCATTGCTATGCACCAGCACTGGCCAGCTTCATTGCCTGAGCAATTCAAGTGCAGCTGCCGTGCTGGGAGTACATCACGTACTGGCTCAAGGACTCAACCACCAACTGTAAGGCATTCGAGCCAAAAGTGGTCAGTAAGTGCTGCACTGCTGTGGGCACCTTGCAACCCAAAAAAATGCCTGGCCTGGCCTGGCTTAGCTCTAAGCTCAGGGGGAAAGACTGTGTGAAGAAACACTGCCATGTTCTGGCTGTGAGACTCTCACTTCTAATCTCTTCTAGAGATTTTGTTTTATAGCAAATAAAAAGATTTTGGTATGCAAGCTCGGGGATCAAAATGTTGTTGAAGAACTTGCGGGTTCATCACTTTTCTGTAAATAACATGCAAAAGCATCTTATATGGACACAGCAACATATTCACAGATTGCATTCCCTTCTTCCATTGACAATATCTACTGCCACCAATGTGCTGTTTCCTCTTTACACATGCCTCAGCTGTAGAGTGTTCTTTTAATTTTTTCCTTTATATTCTGACCTTGAGGTAATTTGGTGAATGAAAAAATACCTTCCTTTCTTCTCACAGCTTTGTTTGAAAATCTAAGTACAACACTGGATCCCCAAACCTGTTAGGATAGTTTGTTTAGAAAATATAAATATCTCTGCGTAAGTTTCAAGTACATTGAATTTATACAAATATTTCATTTGGATATCTGAAGCACTTATTGCATCTCCTGGAGTACTTCACTGGGCTTTCATTTCCTAGGCAACCCAAAATCTCTGCATGATCTCCATTGTATTCTAAAGCAAGAATGGACTACACATTCTATTGGACTGCAGTGTCTTGAAATTTCCTAACCCTAATCTTAATATTTTCATTTTAGTGAAAAAAATATGACATTGCAGCAAATCACATACATTTTATCCTAAGCATACAGCAGATCCCGCAGACTTCACAGTTCATTGGATAATTTTAAGGACCTGGGCACAATTGTCTAAGCAGTCACCAAGCAGATACACTGCTTTGATATTGTAAATGAAATCTCATCTTTGAACAGGATAAATTTCTTCAAAATATATTATGTCAAACACCAGTTCCTCTACTAATATGGTGCTGTAGCCAAGGCAGCCAAGACCAGTTCCTCACTGCAAACACACTACAAATAAATGCAGGCAGAGAGAAATGAGGTAAGGAAGTTTTTATTTATGGACAAGGCTCTTGGATTACTTATATGACCTGATAATTCTGGGCAGAAAACTCCACTTTGTGCAAGGAATAAAAATTTTAGTTAGTTTTGGTTGGAGGGGGAGGAGTGGGGTGGGCTGTGTTTGTTTGTTTCTTTGCCCACTTTGCTCTGATTTTGATGAAAAGTAATAAAACTGTATAGTAATGGAGGATGATAAGCTATATTCTGCAGGAAATGGGTGTACGCAAAAAAATAGCAAGGCAGGCAAAGCTAAAATGGCCATCCTATTATATAGGTTTAAATGGTGCACTTCTCTTGGTATATATGATTTATACAGGTATTTATGGGTTTTTTTCTTCCCCTAGATATACTACTTTGATAATATTTTCAGATATTTTAAAAGTATTTCTGAAATATAACTATTTCACCTGTTGTTTTAATGAGATTAGATTAAATTACTGTATTTCAAATGTACCAAAGTATCTCCAAATATTTGCTGCTGTTTTAATCAAAATGTATAAATGACTGAAAGAAATTCCTTGATGTTACTGCCCTCTTCTTGATTTGGTGTCTCAGTAGAACATGTTATTTGATTTTTGATATGTGATGAAATTTTTGCTCTTTTTTACATGCAATGTCTTGTAATCAAAAAGCCTGGACGTAATAATTTGATTGTTGTTTTTTTTTCCCTACATGCATGGGAAAGATATCATACACCAAGTTTTCCTCCTCATCCATTAAAAAATGAATATTTTCAAATTTCAGGGGGTTCAATCACTTTAATTTTTAATATAGCAGTACCAAAATTCAGCACTGTATTTTATAAAAATGCCTGTATTAAGTATTGTAATATTTATCCTTTTTGGGTAATTTTAAATATCTTCTTCAAACCTCACTTTCTGGGGTTGTCACCTTTAGCATGTGCAATGCTTTATAAGAAGGGAAAATAAAACCCATTTTATGCTTAAACAAAATTTTGAAAACTTTTAGAGATGTGTAAAGATGTAGAGTGGCAAAAGCAGAGAATTTCACTGAGGTGGTTTCCAATGACTGAATGAAGTTTTCTTTAAAAAGTGCATCTGTATTCTGAAAGAGGCACATGAACTGGCTGGTAAATGTCATAATTGTAGAATCTCTCATACAACAACCAATTACAAGTTCTTTAATTACTAGTTTGTGCTCCAGAAAGGGTGGATTTATGCTTCCTTAAAACCATAATTATCTTGTCTTCATTCCTGACAGTAAGTATATTGTGTAATATGAACTCACACTGTGGGAATATGAACATGCAACTTGCTGGCTATAACTTATATAGTAAATTAAGTATGTTTTCTTCATTAAAATAACAACAACTTTAATCACATGCATTATTATCTAGGCCACTTAAGCTAGAAAAGGAGTTATTCTAGCTTGGATTTGTATTGCAAAGAAGACACATAGATGACCCTATGGCTGAAAAAGAGTTTATTGGATAGGCTTGACTACTTTATGCCTGTTTGCTAAACCACAGTTAGAGATTTTTTTTTTCTCCTTCTAGGGCATAATTATGAGGTTTATCCAGTGATGGTACAAAACAAATCATAAAGGGTTTCTTGATTTCATATGGAAGAAAGAAAAAAGTGACCATTCTCATAAATTTACAACTAAAGTAAATGATTCCTCACACAATATGTTATCAAGATAAATAACTCACTTTCCTTGTTTATTTGCTCATCAGAATCAGAGTTTTTATCAGTATATGCTGTCATTAGTAGACATGGCATTATGGCATTTCTAGAGGTGTTTGCAGGGGAAATCATAAGCAACTACCATGAAGTATTATATTCTAAAAAGGAATGAAGTACATATTTGAGATTAGTATGAAAATTCTAGCTTTAATAAAGGTAACATTAGTATTTAGAAACCTGACTTATAAAGAGGGGGAAATGAGGGTAAGTTGTTTCTTTTGTCTTTTTATTTACTGTAAAACCCTATTTCAGGATAATTATGACATTCTTGACAGCACTTGAATGTGTTTATATTTTAAATCCTGATCTTTTCCTTACTTTTGTAGCCAGTCAAGGAATTGAAGCATAAATTTATTAAAGAACATAAAATTCAGAATTATTACCATTTCAGAGGACTCAAAACAAACCCATCCTCTCTCTTCCTTAAATTCCTACTTAAAAAAAAATCATTTAAATAAAAGTCAGAAGAAATGATGCTTTAAAATGCAAAGATAGGAACTCTTCACTGGTATTGTTTTTTTCATCACGTTTCACTTTTGAACAAAGGCCCTTGAGAAGGAGAGGGTAGGGAGTGCAGGGTTATGGATGTCTGTGGCCTGTGAACTAAGGAAGAGGCTGGAGGGATTAGAAGAAGCATTGGTGTCAAGACAGAAAGGAAAACTTACAGGGAAAGACTGAGAAATATACAATGAAGCTTTGTTACGTTCAAGTCAATGAAGTAATCTAACAGCTTTCAACAGTTACATATCTTGCATAAAACAATAGCTCAGCACATCCGGCCTTCTCATAGACCTAAACCTCAACCTTACTGGCAGGGAAAGCTGTCTCAGCTGCAGGATCTCTTCTGCTGGAAGAGTTTGCAAAACAGTTGCACAATTGTAAAACAAGGAATCAGCAAAGGTGTTGCTTGTAACTGGAGACAAGTTACTAAATAATAACTTTTTTTGTATATATTGGGTTTAGCAGTGAGAATGCCACAGCTTAGTCATCAAAGTTGGGAAGCTTAGCAAACCAGCTTGATAGTTGAGCAAAGAGGCAGCTGAAGGAGATGAGTACATACAAACAGCTGAGTGATAAGGACTATAATGAAAGAAGCTCAATGCAGTATCTACCAGACTTCAGCGAGGATGCTGTAGAATGGACGAGAATTCTCGACACTGAGCCATACAGGCACAGGCAGGTTATCAGATAGAGAGCAATTGTTCAGGAAATTGTGGTAGCATTTGGCTAAATCTCATTAATGTTCTGTTAAATACAGGTTTGCCTTGGTGGATGAGCTGCAGCCTGGTCTTTTTCAAAACTCTCATGAATGTCTGTGATCCTTGTTCTCTTTACAGATTAATTAATTACAGTGACACTGACAATTATCGTTTCCTCTGTCTCCAGTACTGTATTTCAGCCAAAAGTTATCCCATGCTCTCATAATTCCTGTGCAAGCCTAGGAGGAAAGTAGCTATGAAATAGTGAGCAGGATTTTAGGTTCCCACTTAGTGAAGAAATTACCAAATTTCTATTGGAGCCACTGTTGGTATAATTGCAATAGTTTCGATAATGGTCAAGACGGTTTGGGAATGAGAAAACAGTCAAGAGGAATATGCATCCTGATGATGTTAACACAGAAATTTATGTCAATGCTAATAACGGGGTCTGACCACCATCAGTCTGGTATATCACTCCTTAAACTGGGAGACATGGCAATAGCTTGCCTGCAGGGAATTATTACAACATGCAGCAGAAGAATATTCTATGTTTCAAAGATTTTTTTTATAAATTCTCATGGAAGCATACTTAATACTACATTTTCATTCAAAGCTCTAATGACTTTAGTGAAAAAAATATATAAAAATGTATTTTTAAAAACTTGGAAATGTAGCATGTGGAATATTTAGTGGTGTAAATCATGCCAACAGAGCGTGTATGAGTTTCACTTCCACCAAGTAGCCATAAGTTTTCCATTGGTGACCACTCAGTTAAATGAAGTGAAATTTACAAAAAAGGATCAAAATTGGTCACATACAAGCCACTTCCTCTACAGTCTTTTGGTGTTCATGGTGTGTTTGGGTATTTGAAAAGCAAAAACCTTTGGAAAAGGTACATGCCAGGTACAGCAGCACTCAAATTCAAAACATGAGTGCCAAGGCAGGATCAATTCAGCTCTTTAAGTAAGAACTTGACATACAGTTAATATGACTTCAGAGGAAAAATGTAAATAGGATTAAGAGATGAAAAGCAGTAGGGAATGGAAATTGGAGTCCTGTGCTGGATACAGTAGGACTCAATAAGGAAAGATGTTTCCATGTGAACAGTAGGAAATGGTTAATCTGCTGCAAAGTTACGACACTTCCAAAACTCTATACTTTGCACTCCTATCTCATCATGTAATATATCCTCTGAGGTGTATCATACCAACACAAGTATTTCAATGTGCCAAAAATGAGCTTGGTGTGGACTAATTCCCTCACCTACATCCCCGTGAAGCTTTAGAAAGAAGCACTTCTGGAACTGGTATGTGAACAGCCCTGATGAAGTATTTAAGATAATTTTACAAAGCAGTTGGAAGCATGCTCTGTCCTGAGGGCATCAGATCTTATGTGGCAGTGCTCACATAATTATACTAAGATGGATTGCCATATCACTCCCTGGGCCTCTGCCTGGAATAAATCCCACATCCAGCTAGAGAAAGAAAAATGTGACTTGCAGGACTGGCATGAATCTTATTACATCCCAGTACTCTAAAGAGAGACCCAAACCTTTTCAATCACTGATTTCTTTTAAGTGTCACTCAATTCTAGCCTCATCAGAAAATATTAGTGATACCCACATTAAAAAAAAAAATGTAGCTGAGATATTACTTGTGAGTTGAGCTGTCCCCTGAAACAACCCATCCCACATCTCAGGTATTCCTTAAATTGACTGGTTAGACTTAAATTAATGACATCACATATATAATTCTGACTTTTTCTCAATGTGAGGTACTGGTGCATTTTCTGAGGCTGAGGTTGCTGTATTTACACCCTACTTCACAAATATATTTTGACAAATTATCACCAGAGCTTTGGTGAAAATGGCAAAAATGTGTTGCATAGTTACTGAACAAGTATGGATTCAAAGCCAGATATAGATATGAGATCCTTGCAAAAAAAAAAGGTATCTCTCACATGCTTAAGAGATAAAAAGCCTTTGCAGTTTACAGATGAAAAGCTGTACTAATTTAAACTGTAATTCTGTACAGCCACAGATTTCAAATTAAAAATCACCATCTCTCAAAATACGTTGAGATGGAATGTGCAGGACAACACTCAGGTTGTAACTTGAGTTTTACTCTTCAGCACGTAGGAATTGTCAGAATCTGGGTCCTGGCTGGTGTTCCAAGAAAAGAGGCCAAAGACTAAACAGGACTGAGAACAGATTCTTTCTTCCCTGTAAATAGACAAGGTGCAGGCTGCTGAAGCAGTTTAAAATTGCTGATGATAATCAGCATTGTCATGCTCGAAGAATGAGAGTCACTTAATTCTCCAGGTATGCCAAGCACCTTTGACAGTTCAACTGGAGCTGGATGTGTTGTGAAGAGCAACTAGACCAAATGCAGGCACATTACTGGATAGATCTGTTCATTCAGCTGGGGAAAAAAATGTATGAGAAAGAAGACCAAGACATTAATAAATCTTCCATACTTCCATGTATTTCCTTCCATACTTTAAATTGTGAAAAATTAGATTTTACATCATTTAAAACTTCCTTCTTTCTAAAACTCTGTATTTCCTGTTATGACAGAAGTTATTTAGATAATCTCTAGTGGATTTGCCTTCAGTTCTACTTTTCTAACAGTAACAAAATAGACTATTTGTGTTGTGCAGGATTTTTCCTGTTCCTTTATTATAATTTTAAAAGTGACTAAAACCTTCTTCTAAAAGACTAAAGCTTAAAGAGGTCTTCTTGAAAACAGTAATACTATCTATGGAAAATATTCAAGATAAAAAGATCATATTAAATGTATTTCTACAATGAAGAAGAAAGAAAGATTATTGTTTTCTAAAAATAGAAGCCTTACAAAAATATTATCTCTCTTCTCATCTTACTTTCTCTCCTCAGCACAAAATATGTCCCATTTACAACCAGTATTCTAAGCCCATCTTTCAAACATAACTTTTACATCTAAATGTTCATCAAAATTGACTAGGAAAGGACATATTTCTCAGTTGTAGTACATCAATTTGTTCCTATTTTGATACTGATGAAAGCACTATCAGTCTTGTCTGTACGTATTTGTTTGTTCCAGTAACCCTCTCCTAAGGAGGGTGGATCTGGCTCCTGCCTCTGTGGTTCAGATCCTATGGTGTGGTGCTGTCTGATGGGGCAGACTTGGAAAGCCTGGCAAAGTCATCAGTCCACTGGGCAGAGGTGTTACATTTTTGCTGAACAGTGCAGCTGTAGGGAAGAATATTCATTCGTGTCCTTTTTAGGCAGTACTAATTGGTCCGGGAGGAGTGCAGCACTGACCTGTCTCTACTGCCTGCAGATCTTCAGGGCAGTCAGAGCATTGCATTGCATTGCACTGCACTGAATCATGCTGCACAGCTTTCCTGCTTCAGCAAGGGCTTCTTTCAAATAGCAGCACAGGACCTGAGGACTTGTGCTAGACTGAAAAATATCAGACATAAAATCAAATTAGCTGATGACCTGCTGTCAGGGCGCCTTCCTCTCATGTGTTGTGGATACTACCACTGACAAAACCTCTGACAAAAGGCTGAGATATTGCTCTTGAAGTGTCCCATGAAGAAAAACTGCTTCTACAATTCTATATGCATTGTGCAGCTGTAGTAGCCACAGAGCAAACGTTGTGATCCAATTACAATTTAACTTAACAATTTAACTAACACTGATCAGTTAAGAAAGTGTCAAGATGTCTCAATAGATCTGAATCAATACATTCCTTTTTTTTTTGGTTGGTCAAATATAGTTCAAAATGCAATTTGACACAGACCAGATTCTGGCCTATGTATAGATGACAACCAAAGGCTCACTGGCAGTGAATAATTTTACTTTACTCAATTTTCTTGCTTGACAGTTTCCTCAGATATCTTTCATCCACCTTTCCACTTCACCACTGGGTTTCATATTTCTCAGGAAAAAACCCAAACAGATCCACACTTTTTTACACAATTTCCAAACTACATACTGTTAGCCTCAGGGAGATCTTATGCCTTTCCTTCCTTGAACCAGTTTAAATATGGTGATAGCATTCCTTCATTCCTGTTGTGGCCTTTTTCTGTCATACTGATATGCTCTTGAACCTTTCTGGATATTTTGTCATGGGAGATTGCAGCATTCACTTTGAAAAGTAAAGAATTCAGGAGACAAACACAGAGAAAATATCAACTGCAAAGTCACTAAGTTCCAACAGTAATATTATGAAGCATACCAGAAAAATCTTTTATCAAATTAAAAATAATAAGCAAAACTAAGTAAAATCAATAAAAATAAGAACTTACTTGGAAAGTGATTGTTAAGCGACTTTCAGTGTAAAAATTTTGTTTACAAATATTGAATATTTAATCAAGAAATATTATTCTGCTGATATGAAAGAATTTATTATGAATTAGTACAATATGAATTTTTTATCATTTCAATGTATTGAGCAAACTGAACTGATTTTGTTTTCACATTAGCATTGTATCTGCCTGTGATAGAATATCTGCATCTCGAAGTTATGTCGACCACTCAGGCTCCAGAAGCTCTTCTCCCTCAGAGGCAAAGCTTCTTGTTGGGTCACTGTCTGGCATGTTGGAAATGGCATTTGGGGTGGGAAGAGAAAGTCTGAAGAGCAGAGAGCAGTGGAAACCTGGCAGCTCTGAGCCACAGCCCAGAGTGTGCCTTACAGTACTGTGAAGTCCAGGAAGGATGTTTTCTATCCAAAAACTGAAATTAAAACATTTTGTCTGTCTGGTGTTTCAACGCCTTCTGTTTATAAAAAAATGACATAATTTAATATTTCTTTAATTAAAATTAGGCATGGTTCCTCACTCTCTATTTCTTGGTATTTGAAGGTGAAGGTTGAAATTCATTGGCAGAAATTCTGAAATTTTGACTCTTGTTTGACTTCATTTCTGATCAAAAAAAAAGAAAAAAGAAAAAAGGAACTTTATTTTTTCATGTCTATGTAAGAAATGGATCTCTTTCCCAATAATATTCCTTTTTTATGTAATTCTTGAAGTAAAAACTTCCTCTGGAAAACTTCAAGACTGATTTAGATTAAATGTCTTCCTCTACAGCTGATTAACAAAATCCACTAGACATTGAACATGTTTCTTAAGGACATGAACTTCAGGTGAAGTTACATACATAAATCTGAGGTAGGATACAGTTCAGTTCACAGCATATGTGGAATATTTTCATAAATGTACTAGGTAAGTGATAAATGAAAAGCAAGGTCAACCAAAGGTGTAATAAAAACAAAAAAATGGGAAAAAAAAGTAGAATTCTTCTTCATACAGCATATTATTTATTGCCATCCACACCCTTGAAAATTAGTTTTAAGAAATTCTTGAGATAGTTATTTTCAAAAGCAACTATTGTTTCTCTTTTATTTTCAAAAGCAACTATTGTTTTTCTATAGCCTTATCCCTTTCTAATTCATGTTTTTCTTCTGTTCACAAAGTAGGACCAAGTAGTCATGAAATAATAAAAGCTTTCCTTTTTGCATCATTAATGTTGTTATCATTCTAAGTTGTGAGCTGTGTTTTGTTACAAAATAACAGAGTGAGGTGTTTAGCAGTAATTAATAGTTATACCCTTGCTTATTTACAAAAGAACCTGTTATACTTTTAGTTCACATTAAGGTATTCTTTATAGCAGTGGTGTGACCTTTGTCAAGAAAAAAAATGCTGAGTCCTATACAACTAGTAACTGATGAGAAAGTGGAATCTTTCGTTCTGCCAATTACAGGCAGTAATTGCCATGTAATGAAGTTAATGTTTTGTAGAATTTACAACCTTATATTAATGGTGTTTCTTTGCCACCCTCTCTTATCCAACTTAATT
This sequence comes from Vidua macroura, assembly GCF_024509145.1. Taxonomy (NCBI): domain Eukaryota; kingdom Metazoa; phylum Chordata; class Aves; order Passeriformes; family Viduidae; genus Vidua; species Vidua macroura. The sequence continues at coordinate 91,344,757 of NC_071571.1, forward strand.
TTTGCCCAGCTTTTTCACTACAAAAGAAACAGGACAATGTGTGAAGGCTCATTAATTCTATTTAGTTTTGATTTTTTTTTTCCCTCTCTTCTTTTCTTCCCGCCTCCTGGAGGTGAAAAAAGAGCCATGCCATCAGGCCTTTAGGTAAACTCTGGTTCATGTAAGGGTGAAAGTTACAGCCTCCACACAGCAGCTTGCACCATATAAATGCTCCCCTTTCAATTTCAGCTCAGGCCGTTTAATGGCCATGCCGTTTTATTGCCTTCTTGATCACCAATTACACCACCAAGAACAATGAGCCCAACACTTAAATGAGGAGGCCTCAAATTTGCCTTCATTTGCCAACGTGTTCCATAGCAACACTTTCTTTGAAAGCACAGATCGCCTAATTACGAGGATGAAGATGGATCAGAGTTTGAAAAAGGCTCTCAGCACCAGAACAATATGCTAACCTAACTGTACTCCCTGTACTCCTACTGTATTTTTGTGACCCCAAGCTGCCCTTCTAGCACTCTGCCTGACCTCCTGCCTCCAAGAGGAAGCCGTGCCTGCCCTCCCTATCTCCAGAGTGTCACTGCAGAATTTGGGAGGGTGCCGCTGAGGCTGGTGACAATGGAATCTAGGAAAAATAAATCATAAGACAGAAACTAGACAAATTGAGGAACCACAGGATACCAAAAGCATTTCCACGTTATTTTGTTTTGCCGCTAATGGCTGAAACGAATAAATCAGGATGTGTTAACTCCAGCGTGCTTCCCAGAGCAAATGCTAAATGCTTTACTTTCTTTGTTAGGAGCTAATAGCAGGGCTGAGGTATTGTAGATGCTCACTATTCTACCAGGAATTTGAAGGAATTGTTAATGCACTAAAAGTAAACACAAATGCAATATATGGTAAAGATAAAAAAAAAACTAAATTAAAAAAGTTATATACAAGTTCAAAGACTAGAGTTATGGAAATTACAGATGTTTTCCCTGTTTAAAAATATATCCTAATAAGAATTTATTGCCTCATATATCTGTTTACATAAATCAGTCACCTAAATATTTTGCAGGTTGCTTGCTGCAAAGTGACACTGGGAAAAAATGCTACTACCCCAGAATTAGACAATCAGTGTGTTTACTACACACACTGTACCATCTCCCTCCAATTCTGATGCTTCCTCGTTCTGAGGGATGTACCACCAGAACTAATCCACTGAGGTAAAAGTTAGATTACAGAAATTGATCACCATGGAAATATTTGTCAAATTACTTCTGGAACTATTCCTAAATATTAACACAGGTAGAGTCAGGTTTTGTAAAGATGTATAAAACTGATGACTGGTTTTTTTGCTGTTTCTTTAGGTTTCTAAATTTTTCCAGGTGAAGTTAGTTCACATCTAACCATGTAACAATTTATGTATGTAGTTAACTTTACATTCTGTGTGCAGTCCTAGGAAACATCCAGTAGCAGTTAAGGAGTATTTGAAGAACTGGAGCCTTTGTTAAAGAGTGAAAAAATGTGTGGGCTAATTGTTACAAGAGAATTACGCAGTAATAAACACAATTAAACTTTTGCTGCAGGGAAAGAATCAAGATTCATTTTCAATTTTAACTTTTATGCTTATCTGCCAAGACTTGAAATATGTAAACTTTACATTAAATTAGTGTAAGGCTTTGTATCCTGATTTTCCATATGAAAGAAAGCAGAAAATTCAAAGCTTATGGGCTTGTGTAGCTGGCAACTACTCCATTTTCTCACTGTGATCTCACTGTTACAAAGTGCAACAGTCTCTCAGGAGAACAGCGTTCTCTTAGTATGATCAAGATTTCAGAAAAGGAAAAGCTATTCCAACCATAAAATCCAGATCAATATAGCACTTCTGTATTAGAAATATTTTAGTTACAATGCTTATTGATGGCATTTAAAAACACCAAAAATTCCAGTAAACGAGGTGTTCAGTGGAGTCAAACTGTAAAAAATTAAAATTATACTATAGTTTGTCTTTCTCCTGTACTATCCAAAATAAGGAAAACATTAAAAATTATATATCAGTTTGGGGGTTATAAAAGCATATAAAATAATAATTTGAATAAAAAGCTTTTTACCTGCCCTCACTCATAAATACTTGAACAAATTTTCTAATACACTCTCAGAATGGACAAATAGCATGTAAAAATTCAGACACAAAATTTAAGCATATGAGCAATTTAAAAAAACCCATTTAATAATAATATCAATTTGGCAAGTTGAAAGACATTTATTGTAGTAAGTGCAAACAAATGGATATATAGCACATAAATAATTATGTGGAAGGCAGGGCTGCAAGAGGAGAAAGGCATCTTTCAAAATTAAACTGAAACACAGACAGTCATAAAACGTTGTAAATTCACTGAGTACAGCTTCATGAGAATCTGACTATAGGGGAATCCCATGCTCCCAGCACAATGAAGACTTTCAGAAATGCTCTCACCAAACAATCTGTTTCCCATCACACTTATACAGAAAGCAACTGAACCAAGATATCTTAAATGCAAAATCAAATAGCCTCTCTTAAACCACCATGAATATGTTCTCAGTGTATGGAAACATCTTGCTTTTTTTTTTTTTTTTTTTTTTTTTTTTTTTTTTTTTTTTTTTTTTGTGAATTCCAATAGCAGAGCAATTAGGGTGAACAACAGTGCTACGTAATGTGTTATTGTGATTCAGAGACTTCATGTCATCACAGGAATTTCAAAACACAGAAGTACCAGACAAGCACAGCAGTTGTATTTAGAGTCAGTGAATTACACAATGCTCAGAATTTTTAAATTAACTTTTGTGATCCTATAATTGTCATTTTAATGTAAACTTAAATGTGTTTTAAATAAATACATGCATAAATATCTGAGACTTTGAAATCTACCACAGATAAGTTGTACCTGTAAGGCCAGTTCTGAGAAAAACTCTCCCTGGAAAGAACAGTCTAGTAGGGGCTGTACTTTGAAAACTGCAGCGAGATAGCTGCCATGAGCTAAGAGACACTCCAAAATGGAGTTTAAAACATTATTGCCAAACTCCACTTTAATGCTTGCTGGTAAGAATAAGTGCTTTGTCTTCTGAGCTTTTTGATTGCTTGGCTGATGAAAATGTAAGGACTTGCATCTCTAAGCAGAAGGCACAAACTCTCCTCATGATGTGTTTAGCTTCAGAAGTCAGTGCTCTGAAATCCAAACTTGTTTGCCAGATATTTTAATTTGTCTACAGCTGTCCTTGTGGGCAGGGTGGGGCAGATGAAAGCATCCTGATGCAGAACTCCTTCCCAAGCTACAGCTGGCAGGTTGGCTCAGACATCTGCGAGTGTCTGTGCACTGGAGTGTGTGGTTGAGCCAGAGAGGGAGGGAGTAAACAATATTGAAAAGACAAATGTTTAGAAATTATTTCACTTGTCTGGTATGTAATTTGGTTTTGACTTACGAACATGTTGGCCTTTTCTAACTGTAGGAATTCATCAGAAGCAATACTTTGAGGGGAGGTTTTTATTTTCCATCTTCCAGGCTGCATTGATACCCAATGGAACATGCAAATATTCGGCAGCTTCCCATCACAAAAGTATTAGAGCAAAACATTTGCTTTTGTATGGTTGTGATCTTCTTGGCAGAGAAATTAAGATCTGTATGGTAACTGGCATAGTCTTTTCTTTTTTCCCATTTGCTTTTTTTTTTTTTTCCTGGTAAAGAGGGCTACCTCAAAGTGCTGACATGGGACTTCATTTTGCTGTGTGCTACCCAACAAATCATTGTCATAAGAATTCATGAGAAACCTCATATGGGTTCTGATCTTTGCTTTAAAAGAGCATGGTTTTGGGCAGCATATTACCACAATGCCCAGGTAAAAGAAGTCTGAAAAGAGACTACTTAAAAACTGGCCAGACTTCATGGCTCAAAGGACAATAATCAATGGCTCAATATCTAACTAGCAAGCAATGAGCAATACTGGACTGATCTTGTTCAGCTGATTGACTAAAAAAACATTATGATAAAAGCAAACTTGCAGATACTAAACTGGAGACAAGGGTGGAAATTAGCCATAGACCTTTAGTCCAGAGAGATTCTGACATATTTGAAGTTTAGGAAAACAGAAACCTCCTCAAGTTCAGTGAGGAGATTTGGTGCACCTGCACCAAGTTGCACCATTTTAGAACTAACAAACTTGATATCAGCCCAGATTAAAGGCCTTGAGGCTACAATGGATATCAAACAGAACTGGAGTTAAATGTACACTCTCTTTACAAGTGGTATATGCCACACCTGTTTAGTTTCAGCCAGCTTACTGCAAAAGAGGTGTTGAAAAATTCACAAGGGCCCAGTAGCAGGGTATCAAGACAATAGGAGCATTAATAAGTCTGTGGTACAGCCTAAAAGGAGATACTGAGTAAAGCTTAATCCAGAATGGAGGAGTCTAAAGCTGGGAATCTGTGAGCAGCCTACACCTGGATGAAGTACAGTTCTGAGGATAATGGAGCCAAGTGCTTTTCAGCAGTGACAAGTGATATTACAGGGAGAAATTACCACATGTCATGGTTTGGGATATTCATACAGGATATTATAAAAAATATTCTCCACTGAGACAGTAGAGTAAAACTAAAACAGAATGATCAGCAGAATGGTACCCACAGGTATAGTAGAATCTCCATCCTTGAAAGGTCACAAAACTTGGCTGGAAACTTGGTGACCTGATCTAGTGTTGGCAGTATCCACCCCTTCACTGGGACTAGATGATTTCCAGAGCTCCCTTCTAACCACCATTTCAATGATTTTATGAAGAAGCCTAGCAGAAAAGTAAATGTAGAATAGAAAAGCTAGTGCGCTGCAATGAAGAGGGGAAAAAGAGATTGAAGTTGAAAAATAAAACAGCAGTGAAAAAAAGGATACTCTTTTCTTAATCACAGAGGGGAAAGCTTGAATTAGCTAGAGTTGGTGCTGGAAAAGAGTTTGTACACAGAGTAGTCACAGGGACAAGGGAAGGTAAATCAATCTACAGACGAGAAGCAGGATGCAAGGGAGAGAACTGAGGTTGTGGACCAACCTGAAGAATAGACAGGTCCATGTAAATAGTGAACTTCTCATTTAAAAGAACTGACAGATGGAAAAAAAACCACCCACACAACAAAAATCACAACGACTCTGCATATGGACCTGAAAAGCATCCTGAAAACAGTTGGTGTGAAAGAAACTGCTGGTCAGCCTTTGGCTGTGTCACCAGAAAGTTTTCACTGCAGTGCAACAAGAATTATTAAACCAAGTAAAAGAAAGTGCTTTAGTGGTGCTCTGCCATGATTTAGGAATGGTATTCCCCAATTTAGTACCCCTGCTAAAAAGACCATGCAGCACTCCCCTTCCTGTCCTTCCAATAGAAGGCAAAAAAGGCAGAGATTATGGGTTAAGATAAGAACAATTTGCTGGAAACAGCAATAAGACAAGAAAACAGAACAGTAATAGAGATAATAATTCAAAACATCCATGGATAGGTACATGTTTTTTTTTAGTGACAGGTGTACTGTGACTCATAAGAATAATTTTTAAATGAAATAGAATGAAAAATAAGAATAAAATGGTGTCTCTTCTTCTGGTCTTAGAGAATGCTACTTAAGTGAAGCAACATAAATGTGGGAAACAATGGATAGAGAGAAAGAAAAATATATAGCATCAATATACATGAGAACATGTAAATTTCACAAAATCAGTGAAAAGTCTATTCTTTTCACTGGGAAACAGAGTCAGCACACTGATTAAATAGCAAGTAGATGAGTCAGAAAAACAGAAAATCCTAAACTACCAGTGTAAGAAACATAATATTGACTAACTCTATCTAAAAGTACTGCATTAAAGCTGATAAGACTGTATTTGGAGAAGTTAACCCACAATTTTTGGAAGTCTAAAAAGGTTAATAGTACTGCCCATCATATAGGAGCTTAAACAGCAACTGCTGCAGAAGTCTGGTAGGGTGATTGGAAATCTTTTGGAGTAAAGTAAAACTTACTTTCCTAAGCTTTTTAAGCTAATGAAAGAGTTAGCTGGCATGAGTGTTACCTAGAAGCATAGAAAGAATAAAAAGGGAAGAAAGTTACTTAAATTAAAAGACAGTGTTGAGGTAAACTGGACTTTAAATGAAGCCTTTTCTTTTTGTGAGTGAAATTAGATTTATAGTTTTAAAAGAAATCAGGTTCTGAAACAATCTTCCAATAGTGGAGGATGAATTAAAAAATTAACAGCTTTTCCAATTAGAATTCAGAATGATTGGAGTTTTATATCTGAGTTTAATATCACCAGCACAAAAGACTGAACTCTATGATTCAGAAACTTCTTTAATTCCTCTTTTACTTTATCTTGGTTCAATATCATCAGCTTTCAATGCCACAACCATTCACAAAGGCAAGTATATATTTCAGTTTGGGAAATTGTAGTTTTTTTGGAAGCAAGGTAAGACCTAGAGCATTGATCAATACCTTCACCAGAGACTTTGCTTCCTTTAGATGAATTAAGAACACTCATAAAAAAAAAAAAAAAAAAGGAAGAAAATCCTGCAGTTTTATTGTTTTCACATAATCTTTGAGGTTCTATGTATGAAAACAGCAGATATGGTTAAATGTAGTTTAAATTAATCCTTGCCTTTCATGGAATGGTTTAATCATGACTTCCATTCTGAAGTAGGATCTGATATCCCTCATATGTAATAAGTTGTATCTTGTAAAGTCATCATAACCAGGTGAAGTCCCAGGTGACTGGAAAATGGGAAAGATTGGGCCTATCTTTAATAAAGGTGTAAAGTAGGACCCTGGGAACTACCAACCTGTCAGCCTTACCTCTGTGCCCAGGAAGATCACAGAACAGACCCTTAGAATCTGTACTGAGGCACATAGAGGACAGGGAGGTAACTGGAGGCAGCCAGCACAGCTTCACCAAGGACAAGTCCTGCCTGACCAACATAGTAGAGTTCTGTGATGGAGTGAATACATCAGTGAACAAGGAAAGGGCTACAGATGCCATTCATCTGGACTGCTGTAAAGCATTTGATGTGGTCCTCACAACTTGCTTCTCTCTCTAAATTGGAGAGAAATGCATTCAGTGGATGGACTGTTATATCGACAAGGAATTGGTTTCACAGTTGCATCTAGAAGGTAGTGGTCAACACTCAGAGTCCCAGGGGACATCAGTGACAAGTGGTGTCCTTCTTATAGGGACAGGTGTTATTTCATATCTTCATGAATGACAAAGATAAAGGGATCCAGTGTACCTTCAGCAAATTTGCAGATGACACTAAGCTGAGTGGTGCAGCTGACATGACCTGGAGGACAGGATGCCATCCAGAGGGACCTGGACAAGCTTGAGAAATAGGCCCATGAGAATGTCATGATATTTTAACAAGACCAAGTGCTGTACCTGGTTTGGGGCAAACCTTACTATCAGTAGAGGCTGGAGGATGAAAAGATAAAAAGTTGCCCTTCTGAGAAGGATTTAGGGATGCTGGTGGATAAAAGGCTGGACATGAGCTATCAAGGTGCACTTGCAAACCATAAAGCCAACTGTATCTGGGTTGCATCCAAAGCAGCGTGGCCAACAGGTTGAGGGAGGTGATTCTGCCCCTCTACTCCTGTTTGGTGAGACCCTACCTGGAATATTGCATCCAGCCCTGGGGTCCCAGCACAGGAAGGACACTGACATGTTGGAATAAGTCCATAAGAGGTCACCAAGATGATTAGAGGGATGGAGCACCTCTCCTAGGAGGAAAGGCTAAGAGAATTGAGATTATTCAGCCTGGAAAAGACAAGGCTTTGGGGTGACCTAATTGTGTCCTTTCAGTACCTAAAGGGAAACTACAAGAAAGATGGAGAGACACTTTTTGCTAGGGTATAAGGTGTGACAGAATAAGTGGGAATGATTTCAAGCTGAAAAAGAGTACGTTTAGTTTGGAAATTAGAAAGAAATTCTTTACTGTGAGGGTGCTGAAGCACAGGAACAGGTTGCCCAGAGAAGCTGTGGATGTTCTATCCCTGAAAATGCTCAAGACTACGTTGGATGGGATTTTGAGCAACCTGGCCTCTGTTGTATTGTGTTTTTATATCTCTGTAACAGTTCTGTAATGGTTTGCCCCTTCACCCCCATTTTCTCCCAGTGGTTCCACCCTGAGCTTTCCTGCCTTTCCCTCAATGCCAATCTCCCTGAAAATGCTCAGTCACTCCCCTGTCCCCTCCCTGGTACCTTGTCCATCACTCGGCTCCTCATCCCACTCTCCCACTTGGGCTTCGAGTGAGTGGACGAGGGCCAGGGGTCCCTCCCTTGAACTTCCCCCATTGGTTTCTGTGTCTGTCTGTCCCCCCGCCTTCCACTCCCCTGAATCCCCCCATTGGGTGGTGGGCATCCCTTCCCCCTTGTTACTGCCCCAGTATTTAAGACGATTGTGAGAGCCTCGAGGGCTTTTGGCCGCCAGGACAATGACATTTGGAGCTCCCCGGAGCTTGCATTAAACCTGAGACTTTTTCCCCAGCCTTGAGTTGACTCCCTCATTACCTCCTTGGACGCCACCTCTCCTCCATACAAGGCAGACAGCGAAGCGCTCTGTCTTAGCCGCTCCCCAAATCTCATCAAGAAACAGGGGAGTGTCCCCCGCTGCTGACCATGCCTCGGCTGGGCAGGCGAAGCCAGGGAGCTTCAGGGCAGGCACGGCAGCAGGTCTAGTGGAAAGTGTCCCTGCCCATGGAAGAGAGGTTGGAACTAGATGATATTTAAGGTCTCTTTCAACACAAACTATTCTGTGATTCCATACTTCTGTGATTAAGATTCTTGTTCATTCAACTAATAGCCTTACATTCTTTCAGTAATTAAAGTATGACTATTACATGGCTATAAAAAAACTCCCCACAAGAAAAACAAAAGAATCAGCTTGTAAATCCTTACCAAGAACAGATGCTGAAATTGAGTGGTTGTAAGGTCTTATACAAGTTAAGACTAACTTAAAAATTTTTTGTAATCTTTTGCAAAATATTACAAAATATTACAAAAAGAGTGAAGGGTTGTATTGTATATACTAAAACAGCTAAATGTATTTAGGGCAAGACCTCTTTTGCCTTGAACTTTCCAGATCCCTTCCCCCCTTCTATGTAATTAAGATACTGGATATATTACTTTGTGCACAGACTTGTACAAATTATGTTTTCACACAGAAATTTGATCAAGCTTGGGTATATTCAACATATTTGGGTGTTTGCAAGGAAAGAAAATCTTTCAGAGGAGACTGACCATGTTTACAAGTTAGGAATACCTAGTAAACATCTAGTGACAATTCCTGGAGGGTTTCAAAAAGCAATAAATGTTGTCTCAAGGATAAAGATAGCCAGTTCCACAACTCAATTGCTTGCAGAGGAACCTTCAGAGAATTCTTTACCTTGTGGCATTTTTGTACACTGCGGTTTACTTAGTGTTCCAGGATGTTCCTTTAATAAAAGGCCTGTTATTATGTCGAATGAATCCCAGCATGAAGTCATATCCCTTCCTAAATTGATGATAGCTGGACTTCATGGTTTGGTTTGTTTGTTTGTTTTATGAACTCAATAAAACACAGACTAGATACACATACTAACTAAATTCTAGGGATCATTTTATAAAGGTATAATGTTACTGACATGTTAGAAATTAAGATATGTACCACAAAACAAGTAGAAATTATGACATTTTTCTGCTAGTATTTTCTCATCATCACAAAATAGGCATTATATTATACTAACTTATTTATTGGACTACTAGAATTGTGATATATATGATTGATCCTATATTTACTGGCCATTTAAGCATGAAAAGGATGTCTGAAGGAAATTATATTTTAACTTCTTCTGCTAATTATTATCATTGTTGTTGTTGTTATATTTCATATATGCTAAAACATGTTCGTGTTCATTCCTGAAATTCTGAATTCAGAGATAGCTATCTGATATTGCCCAGTCTGCCCAAAGTTTGGACTAAACATGTCTTTGGTAATCTTAAAATAATCCTAGGAAGCCAAGTAAATGTGATGGCTACATTTATAGCTATGTATGAAGCTATACTGTGTGAAGTAGGACACAATAATAAAATTCAGCTGAATGTTATTCAATACATTGAGTAAAGTCTATCGCAGAGATTTAATCAGATGCTAAACATGAATAATTGGATGTACACGGTGAAATGTCTTGATTTGCCAGTTAAGGCTCTCAACTTATTTCACAATAAGCCCATATCTACAAGATGAAATATCTGAAAGAAAATCTTATAGTTGTAATCATATTCAAATAATATTCTTATAGTTGTGATCTGGATTAGTATAAGAAAGAAAAGTAAGAGTATTAATAATGGTTTGCGCATGAAGTTTTGATCCTCTTACAGAACACCAAGAAAGTACTCATTTATATTGCAATAAATGCATATAAAATTGCTATTATCTAGGCCAGAGATTCAAGCAGCTGCAATGTGTGGCATAAACACCAGATATATTAACTGTAGGCAAAAGCAATAACCTTTCAACTTTTTGAGACACCACTGCTGTGACAGTTATTATGCTTTCGAAGTACTAATAGGTATAAGAATTAGAACATTTTTGTCTCTTAAATTTTACACAACATGTAAATAATGTAGGGTTTTTTTTTCTCATCATTCTTTATTCTCTTGCTAGTTTATCATGTGGATAGGCTCTCTAAAGCCAGTGCTACCAGGGAAATAAAAAAAAATAAAAAGCCAAAGAATAACTGAACCAATGAGACAATATAGTTGATTTATTAATCAGATGTGATAGTGAGTTTCTTTCTTTTCTATCAGACATATTTCTTAATTCTGATTGCATCTTTGTTCACAAGAAATTGAGTCTATTTCGGGATCTTTAATATTAGTATCATCAAACTTAACTCAGATGCTGATGCTGAGAACTCAGAAAAGGATATTTTAAGAACTCGACTGACAAGTAAGACATTTCCAGCTGTGTTAGAGAATACAAATAGTGGTACCCTAGGTGAGCACGATATATCATCTGTATTCCCAGTGTCACCTCAAGATAGTCTAGCTTCTGGTTTTGCAAGAGACACTAAGGGACAGGGAGGAAAGCTCAGAATCAGAAGTATGTCTGTCTTAAACTAATTTTTCATACAGATCAAAAATATCAACACTACTTTTCCCTGAACCTCCAGTTATAAAGATGAGGAATTTCTTGCACTTTAAATAAACTAATTATATACTAATTCTGCAGTGAAATTACATGTTTTAAGGAATTACTCAAAGTTTAGAAGGATTGCATGACCAAACATCAAGGTAAAATTTGATAAGCAAAGTTAAACAGTCATGATTTTATTAAAGACAAGATGATGAAACTAATTTAGACATAGATTGATAGCAAAATAGGCATGATTTTCATTAACACATTATTTATATTCTTATTATGTGTTGATTAAGTAGGTTCATAAGAAATGTAAAATATGTAATATACTCTGTTTTACAATTGAATTCATTGCTTTGCAGTGGAACCTTTGCAAATACCTGCATGGAAGATGCAAGGCACTTCAGGATGCTATACAAGCAAGAACTGCCATCAAGATGTGGCATAAAGATGTACATACTTCTTTAAACATAAGTCCTACTCTTTGCAAGTAGTCTAAATTACTGAGTAGCATTATGGTTCACATAAAAAAATGCATATTGTGCCCGTGTTTTGCTTAAAAACTTGATAATATCAGAAGAACACGTAATTTTCAGGAAAAAAAATTAAGCAAGACCAATAGCTAATAACAGTGACTATTTTGGTAGATTCAGTCCAACATTTATTATCTTTATGTATTTATCAATGTCACTCAAAAATCTTTGGTAAAATTTCAGTGTCTTGCTTTCTTATCTTCTATAATAAATAATTTCAGAATTTATGTAAGAATCACTGATATAAATAAAATATTTTATTCAGAACAAGAGGAAGTGGTTCTAATGCAGGTCAGAAATTAGTCATGCTACATAGCAAAGGTCCACAATTATTTGAACTATTTATTTTCAAATGTACATAGTTAATGATTAAACAACCAAATCTTGTTAAAGTTGTAGAATCTCATGCTTGGAAAACAATAGGCTAGGTTAATAACTATGTTGTCTCATTGTTGAGCTAGTGATACAGTACAGCCTTGTATTCTCTGCTGATTTAGTAACATCATGATTTATAAAGGGCAAGCACTGGCAATTCAGCAAGTGATACCTTTTACTCATAATACTTAGTTTCCAATATATTTTATTTAAAAAGTAGTATTGCAGGTAGATGTGCTGGAAAATTGTTTATACTACATAGCAATTATGTTTCCTGAAAACTTTGAACATTTCTATGACCATACACACTGATAAGCTCAACTGAATGGACACATCTAACACATCTTTACCTTTTAAATAGAAAATATGGGGATATTTATTTATGAATTAATCTCTCATTCATTTTTGAAATTGAAAACCAGGCTCCAATATGTATTTATCAGCTTACATAAACTGAATATATATACTAGGAATGATTTCCCTTTCATTGCTTAATATTAAATGCTTATTTTGCAACACATTTTTAAATGTGAAATAAAGTCATCAATGTTCCCCAGCATCACAATGTGTGCCAGCTTCTGATGACCTTTTCTTGCAATATTGTGTAATCCAAGGAGTCAGTGAACTATGGTATAGGTGTAACTATAATCCTTTGTGTCTTTTGAATCTTATCTCTTCCCTATCTATGGAGATGTTATGGTACACTCCTTTTGGGAAGAATAGCATCAGATTAGACAAACATTGTGGAGCTTTGAACACAGAGAATCACAGTTTACACCACGTGTTCAAACACATGCATAAGCAGTTACTATTCTCAGCAGGACCTCTATTCAAAATTTTTTTTGCGAGAATGACAGCATGGAATTTGTCAAGTGATTGGCAGATACCTTGTTAGGATTTTCAAAACCATAGCAAAAAATGTTTCATAGTCTCAGATGTATTTAAAATTAAAAATATAAACCCCAGTTTTGCCCCAGTCTAGGCTTAGCAATGCAAGGTTCAACTTAGATATTTGCTTGCTTTTTTTTTTCTTCTAACAAAACGCAATTTGAGCCTGTAATTACAGAACTAGCATCCAATGACTCAACATGTGAAAACACTGGTTTTAATTTTCTAAGGGGCAGTTTCCTGTGTATTTTTAATTCAGAATAATTTATACATATATACACACATTTATACATACATATGTATATATATGTGGAACAAATCTTATGTAAGCATATATATATATATATATATATATATATATATATATATATGACTGTATTCACATAAATATTTACAAAAAAATAATGTTTCTTACAGGGAAACTATATACAAATACTCTAAGTTGATTATTTCTTTCTTTTGTCCCAGGAGGACAAAACAACAGAATAATATTAAATTACTTTAACAGTTGCATTTTGCATATTCAGGAAATGTGAATTGAAATGACAACTCTGATATATCAACGGTGTTGTGTCATGGCATGACTATTTCTCATAACAGGCAGCATCACTTGCCCATCACACCTCACCTGAATAACACAGACTCCCATTCCTACTGAGTCTTCCAGATGACCTAAACTAGCTGCTTGCTAATCTTTCTGTGACTTTCATAAAGGAAATGGGAGAGATTTTTATGTATTTACATGGAAAATATTTATATTCCCTCCAGCAACATGTTAATAATGGCATGAACTGAAAATGTAAATCACCTTGCTGTAGAGTAATATGAGAAATGTCAACATTTACTTACACATGGAATAACTTCAACATTTTGAGAAGCTATGTCATGATAGAAAAAGGTGATAGATTATGATTGTGAAACACAAATATTTTGTATATCACAGGAGACAGCATAGGGCACCTTATTCCCCATTTCATAGGATCATAGAATCATTAAGATTGGAAAGGACCTCCCAGATCATCAACTCTAACCTCTGACTGAACACCACCATGTTGACTAAACCATAGCACTACGTGCCCCATCCAGTCATTTCTTGAACACTTCCTGGGATGGTGACTCCACCGGTTTCTTGGGCATTCCAATACTTAACAATCTTTTCAGTGAAAAAAATCTTTCTGATTCTATCTGAACCTCTCCTGGTGCAGTGGCCATTTGTTCTTGTCCTGTTGCTAGCTGTGTGGGAGAAGAAGCCAAACCCCACCTTACCACAACCTCCTTTCAGGGAGTTGTAGAGAGTGATAACCTCTTCTTCTTCAGGTTAAACAATCCCAGCTCACTCAGACGTCCCTGCTATGATTTACTCTCCAGACCCATCACCAGCTTCATTGCCCTTCTCTGGACATGCTTAAGCACATCAATGTCTCTGAAGTGAGAAGCCCAGAACTGTATCAGAGGGGCTCTAGTCTGTTCCCTGTCCCTGTCTACCAGCTCACGGGGCTGGCTGCCCTGAGGATAGCTGGTCTTTCTTTTAAAGGCTGAGTCAAAGAAAGCATTAGTTACCTGGATCTTTTTGCCATCCTTGGTTAAAATTTGTTTTGTACAGTACAGAACCCAGTTTTTCGGCCTAAAGAGTAACTGAATTGTCTTACCTTCCCCAGATATCTCTTGTAACAGGAAAGTTATTCAGCAGTGCCAATTATGAAGTACAGTCAGTAGAGTTTTGTGTAATGAATGGATGTTCAGCATTTAGAACTTTAGGCTGAATTGCTATAATTTTAGAACAAGGAATAGAGAGCTGAACATTAAGCCTAGCCTAGTTATCTGGGATCCTTTTCTGTGTCTTTTAACTGGTGATAATGAAACCTTATACCAAATTAGATCAAATAGACTTCTAATCTATAGACAATGAAAGTTAGCCGAGATGAATCCCACTCCTGCATGGGATTTCTTCATTTTATGAATTGATCATGCCATAACAAATCCTAATAAGATTCAGCAGTGATTTCACCTGAGAAGTGTGAGCAGACAACACAATATATCACTCTCTCTCCATTGCTGATTGCTGCATCACTGGATAATGAAACTTGTTTCAGAATGGATCTTTTCCTCTTGTCTAGAAACCAGTCAACTCATTTCATGTTTTTCCATTTCATTTGGCCTATTTTTGCTACTGAAGTCCTGAAAAACTTGTATCCTCAACTGCTATGCAAATAGATAAAATATGCATGGTCAATCATTAAATACAAAGCATATTGCAGATAGGTCTGGGGTTCCTGACTGGAGATGCCAGTGAAGAGAAGTCAGACATAGATAAAACAGTGAGCAATTAAAATATATTTTTTTCATTAAGTTTGTAAAGTTTGAATATTAAATTTTATCCAAAAGCTAAAGGGTACAGCATACAGCACACAAGAGAATTAAAGAATGACTGATACTTACAGTACACAAACAAATTAGCAGGACCTGACCGAAAAGATAAGGGTGTTACTGCACATTAAAGTTAGATGTCATTTCCCCTAATTTAAGGGTATTCCAATTAGAGTTAACCTGAAGGTTAGCTACTTTCATCTTTATCATCTTTTTGATAGTGTTAGCACATATGTTGTGGCATCACGGAAATTATATGCATCATAAAAATGCAGCTAATTATCAGTGAACTAGTCACTTCTCATGTAGAATTAGTTTAATATCTTCAAGTAAATGTTTGTGACCCACTTGTCTGATAATAGCATCCATTATTGACCCATGGCATGCCCTGTCTATCTTTCCTTCCTTAAGCTCTAAGTGTCTGCCTGACATTGCATTTTCTCTTGCTGGATATGAGAATAGTTGGGGACCGTAGGGGAGATTAACATTTAGCACCCAGTGGGTTTCTTTGCACACACTGAATTTTCTACTTGCATTTGCCTTTGCATTTGGAATACAAGGACTGTTTGTGCACTGTCAGCATAAACAGGAGATGTAGATTTCTGTTCATAAGAAGGCATTTTTAATTTATTTGTTATTAGAAATAATATATGTCAGGACTATGGTTTTAATAAGAAAATTATTATGTAACATATTGTAAAGTTGAGGATGGATTCTGAAGGATTACCGACATTGCTGGCAACTAAACATTGCTAAAAATTCTGGAGAACATATGAAAAAGAAAATCCAAACTCATACAAGCTTTGAAAGATTGATTATCATTAGGACTTAAGTATTTTTAAACTCAGAATTGTGTTGATTTTTGGGGTAAAGCAGGATAAAAGACAAACCTTAACATATTAAAATATTTCTCTACATATTTTAAGAAAAAAATAGTGCTAAGTACTGTTCAGTGAATACATTATTCAGTGAATTTTGTCATCTTTCATTGAATAAATTATTCAATTACTTTTCTTCTCTGTATTTGACTAGGTTTATTATGGGTATAATACCACTTATTGAACTTATTACTCTACAAATATGTATATTATCTGAATAAACTGTTCAATGAGTATTTTCCCCTAGAACTTTCCCACTTTTATCCTTTCTTTTTTTACAATGGTATGAAATAATTTATAATTTTCACATCTGAAAATGGAATGACTGACTTCAAGAATTTGCTGAATTGAATCTGAGATTTCCTATTTTGTACTGAAACTTCTTCATCATTCAAAAACATGGAGGTGGATGTGGACTACATCTTGTCTATTGTTGTCATCCAATTCCAAGCCAAGCCATGTAAAACCTACATGTTAAAAATTATAGCAGTCATAATAACAGACTCAAAATATAATAAGATTCTAGAAATGAAAAAATATAAGATGTCAAAAATGAGACTATACAAGCTAATTGCAACAGGAAATTTCATCTGTTCAGAAGATTGTCTGATATGGCAAATACTACCGAAACAATTAGTTTATATATTTGGGATTTTTTTACTTTAATATAGAATTTCTAGTTAATATTGCAAATAAAAAGAAAGGGAAAGTTGGCTGTGCATGAGGAACTTATTTTAAAAAATGTTTCATTAACATGTACAGTTTATAATCTCCAGCTGGCTGAAACATTAAAAAGTACTACTTCTCCCTCAAGGACTCAATCTGTCCACCTGGTCACTAACTGCCCTATGAATCACCTAAAGATTCAGATTACAGATTAAGAAAAATGAAGTTAATAATGGATATTGAAACATCTTTTGCATGTAATACCTTTCAACCAGTCACTGTGTCCTTTGCAAGGAGACACTGAAGAGCTCTGCAACAAAAAATAGGAAGTCAGAAGCCCCTAGGTAATATTGCATTAATTTTCTGGGTGTAAATAATCTTCTACTGGAACTTCAGCTTTGCAAGGCAGCACTTGTGGAACTCACTTCTGGGAACACAGGATTGGAATGGATCTTCTGAGTGAAAAATTGTCTTTCTGTAGTTAAGATGAGACTTTTGTGTTGTGCAATTATATAATCTTTCAAATGTCCATTTAAGATGATTCCAAACTGGGGTTTAGGGTTGTTTTCTTATACCATTTTAAAGGCTGACTTAGAACCATACACTCTTGATGGTCTTTCTTATAATTCCAACCTGTATTTTCTTAGGGCAATTTATTCATGAGCTAATACTGTTCATTGTTTAGCTTAAAAATCTCTCTTCTGTCCCTGATTTATTTCTGTCCAGATGAATAAACAAGGACAATGAAAACA
This sequence comes from Vidua macroura, assembly GCF_024509145.1. NCBI lineage: Eukaryota > Metazoa > Chordata > Aves > Passeriformes > Viduidae > Vidua > Vidua macroura. Next base: position 91,362,355 of record NC_071571.1, read on the forward strand.
CAGAGAGAAATATAATATTTTTCAGCCTTCATTGAATCAGAGGAGACAAGTAAGCTTTTTTTATTCTTTCATGTTCTCCTTGTAGGAAATTTTTAATATAATCAAAACAAGTAGCAAGAACAATATATGTATTTAATATGTAGCAGGTCTAGCCATGAATAAGGTACCCATTATGTGACCATCAGTTAGTATAAAGAACAAAAAGCCACTGCCTGCCACAAGGCACTAAAGTTCAGGCCCAAGAAAGGAAGAGAAACACCATTTTATGTAGCTGTGGAATGTGTGTTTTCTTCTTCCTGTTAAGTGCACAAAACTACTCTGATAAGGAGGACATATAGAATGTCTCTCCACAGCCACACATGCTGTGGTCTTTCAGGACTTGCTTCTTAAGGCAGAAGCCAACTACGGAATGGCAGAATGATCTCTTCTACTCGGCATCCAAGCTGTCAGCAGTGCAAAATTCAGAGCCAGATGGAGGCAAGGGAGAAAACAATTATAATTCTGAAGGTTGGTAGCTGAAACCTTTAATAGAGATATTCTGGGTTGACACTCTGTTTTGCCTCTATTATTTACATATGGCATCATCTATGATGAACGTTTTCCCAAATTTAATGGATCATGTTGGTAAACATACAGATATAATCCCAGATGTTACAGGATGCTATCCTTGCAGTTTACTATATCCAGAAATCTATGTTAGGTGCCCAGGTACTGTAGTCCCCACACTGTATGATTCATAACATATTAGATATACCAAATAACATGCAAAGAAGCCAATAGACTGCTTTGTTTGTTGCAGGAAATCAACAAAGAAAATTCTGATTCCACTGAAAGCATCATATCTTGACCAAAAATGCAAATCTCAGTTAATATTTTGTAACAGATTTGAAGGTCTGATGGACATAACCTCACTTAAAGAAATTGCAGATGCATTTTGCAGCACATCTAATAATTCAGAGCTTCTACCATAATTAGATTTGACAAGCCAAGCTTTTATACTGTACATTTTCACTATTTTCTGAGATAGAACTTCATCTTCTTAGCCATGTTTTTGCCAAACAGGTATTGACCAAGGAAGTCTGTTGATTCCTGCTCCATAAAAGCAGGGCCTTCAACAAGGCAGTGACTAGTGAATACCACAGAGCTGTCTTCACCTTTCCAGCCCACTCCCTGACTTGCTTTCATATAAACAAAAGTGTTTTGCTAGTGGTTTTGAAGAAACACCAAGAATAGCTCTTTAATCATAAAGAGTTTTTCCATTATTAAAGAAAAATGACAAGAGATCACACAATACTTGAGTGCAAACTCAAGGTGAAAACCTGGTTTAAGTATGCAAAACTTGGCATACACTAACAGTACTTGGTTCACTATCATTAAAATTTCCTATGCAATATCATATATAGTACAGGACTTTTAAGCCTTTCCTGGAAATATCAAGCCTCTAACAGCAGGATGATACAAGAGATAAATATTACAGCAATTTCCCCAATAATACCATAAGCCAAAAATAAAAAATGCATACAGTGAAATTTTTGATATTTTTATAAAAATCACAAGCAGTGAGCCTTTCATATTTAATAAAGATCTTTCCAGTCAGCTGCAGCTGACGATAAGTATAATATCTTTAAATGGTTAATCCAAGGATCACAGCTCAAGTGCTTTATGTGGTTAGGAGCAAGGAAAGCTGTTAGTAGACTCAGTGTGCATTTCATAAATCCAAGGATTTTTTTATTCCTTTTTTCTTTCTTTTTTTTTTTTCTTTTCGTTTTTCATTTGGCTTTCTACTATATCTTAAATGCTTTATTTTTCAGAGAAGAGATAAGACTCGGTTCTTCACATAAAACTACAGCTTAGCCATTACTTAGTCTTTCTCTGTTACGGAAAAGGTCCTGTCTGTGCACAGATGTCTCAGATTAAATTGTATCTCACAGTCCTTACAGTGCTCAGTACTAGATGAACTGCCAAAAGGGCCGTAGGCAAGAACTAAATTGCTTTGGTTTCAGTACACACTGAATTTGGCTCAGACAAGCTGAATCAGTACATTAAATGCGAATCCCTCACAGATTTGAAAGCAGCCTTTAGCACAATTATTGACTGTGAGTGATGATTATGTCTAATTGAAGGAGACTTTTGCTACCTGTAGCTCAGTTGGAGTCCATGAGAGCCACAGCAAGGCACTGCATCTTAATTCAATGTTCCAGCTTGAAAGAAGCAATTGAACCTAAATCCTGAAGTGTATACACATGGTCGATAAACTTTAATAAACTTTACAGGTTCAGTAACTAGACTGAGTGTACATAATTCAATTTTTTAATTCAGGAAGGGAAAATAGCTAACAAGTATGTTAGGCTACAGTAATGTATTAGTTCATCTCATGCAGAGGCCCTCTCAGTAAAAGGAAAAGATATAGTTTCATGCTTGTCTTTGGAACAAGTCATAAATCTGCTGTTCTATACACTATATTAATGCTCTACAGGTGGGAGATTACCAGGTTATTTGGGTATGACCCAACTTCAAGTAAATTTGTGAGGAAAATAAAATAATTTGACAATTTTGCATCTTTTGCTATGGAAGTTATGCCAATAATAAAGAGAAATGAATGCTTTTCTTAATAGATTCTGCCTCTCTCCTCAAGACTTTTTGGCATGCTTTCATGGTATAACAACACTGTTGTACGAAAAAAAAAAAAAAAAAAAAAAAAAAAGAAAAGAAAAAAAGATGCTATTCTATGTCTCAATCCTTCCAAAAAAGGGTTATTGATTTTTCTCAGTGAACTAAAATAGATATTCTCAGAGGCCCTACAATCAGAATTGTGTTATCCTCCTGCTCTATAAAAAAAGTAAAAATTTGTCAATCTGTTCACAGCATATATTTCTCTCCCACAAAAATATGATGTGATCTATTAGATCTTTTCTAGGCTTAGATTTGGGTTGCCTTGCTGCCATTATTATGATAACATTCACAAAAAGCTCTTTGTGACAATGCATTTTTCCATAAGCATGCAACTATGTGAATCACGAAAACTTTCAATTTAAATTACTCCCTTACTAAATAATTGATATAAAAGGCAAACATGAGCCATCCAGGTTGATTATTCCCTCCTTCCTGGTGGCTTGCCTGTTATGTAGGTCTGAGCTTTTAGCAAAGAAAAATTAATTTGAATCTTGTCTTGAAAAAACAGTATAGATCATAGGTTGCATGAGCAGCAGGGAATGAAGGATGTAAAGAGAGGTCTGTGATAACATATTTTGGCAGAATACTTCCATAATAAATAGTAAATGAAAAGCCTTGACATTAATTGCTAAGTATCTATTGCTGTTACATGCAGACAAGCCCACAATACCATTTCTATTGAGTCCTGTCAGGTTAACTACCCCAAGACTAGGGATTATCAGAACTAGGTATATATCCTCTCTCTACATATATTTCCTGTAATTTCTTAGATTTAAAGCAACAAAAGCCATAAAGTGGTCTGCTAGCAGGAAGGTTTAAATTCCCAGCACAGACTGTAATATCTTGGGCTGATAGATTAACTAATGGTGACACTTTAAAATTTTATATTGGATAAACTTTATGAACAACACTGTCCCTCTTGCATGGTTTCCAGATATCTGATAGGAAGGAACAAGCATGTTTTTCCAAGGCTTAAAGGAATCAGCACAGTAGCAGCTTTCTGTGTTCTTCTGCCCTGTGCTTTAATTTTTGGATTCATTATTACAAAACTAATTTTATCTCTATTTATATCTTATCTACTTTAGCTTTTTGTTATCTTAAGGATATGCTGCTTCTTCCACTCTTCAGATTTTCTAATTATAACTACCTGCAATCAATTTTTTCTAAACTTTATCACCACCATCTTTATGCCTTCTTACTTCTCACTGAAGTTACTCACTTTAACCAAGCAGTCATCTCTTCCCCTTAGCAATGGGATCTCAGTATTCTCTTCTAAGTGCCTTGCAATTAATTTCCTTTTTTTTTCTAATTCCAGTTTGCCTGCTCTATTCCCATTATGTCCTGCGTCTGGCATACCACCACTCAGTTTCAGTCTTCCCTCAATGTTGCCTATTATTTCCCTGGACAGTTTCCTTCTAACATTAGTAAAATTTTCCTTCTCTTCCCAGGTGTGCAGTCGTCCCCTTTTTGGTCTTCTCCCCTCTCTCAGTGTTTAGTATGGTAAATCTTTAGCACTGACAGAAGAGGTGAGTAGATTTCTACAAGTCAGTCTGTTTTCCAAGAGCACTTCACCCCATAGACATCAGTAGCAAATTTATAGACTTATTCTGTTGGGATATTTTATGCATAATGTCCTCAGCATTCCAAGCTGTGGGGAGGAAGAACATTATTTGATCAAATGAGATGTCATCAACCTGCAAAATGCAATTTATTCATGATTTAAAACATGCTTTTTATGGTATCTTGTCTAAATTCAGCTAATTCAAGACAAATGCACTGTCCAGCCATTTTCCAAAACATAAAGCTGCTAAAACACCTGAAAGGAAGGATGCTGGTAATTTTAACAGTGAAAAAAAGGAATATAAATTGGCAAACCTAGTTGAAATAAAAAGAAATCAGGAAAAATCAGGCACATGGAATAGAAAACTTCAGTGCAAAGAAGCTGTGTCCAAATTAAAAGGGGACAGAAGCTATATTTTAAAAAGTAATGTCAGGGAACAAACCTTGCTTGCCATATTGTTCATTATTCTGGCAAGTGTTCCTTTAAAGAAAGGAGAATTTTATCTGAAGGGGAACACTGGGAATGAATTGGATTTTTTTCTTGATATGGAGTTGGTGAAATGACCTTTTCCAAACAGTCTGAAATGTTATGTTTTGTTGCAGCTTTCATCTGGAAAATTTTGAATGGTGACACCAAAATAACATTGTATTTTAACAGTCAAACAGCAGAAAACAAGTATCTCACAAATAAACCACACATGACATGATGAAGCATCTTATCTTAGGATATCAGATAATCACAGGTAGGAGTTTGAACCAGAATCCTTAATAAGTGTCAGAGAGTAAATTTTATGCGGAAGTTTATGGAATTTGTCTTCTTCCTTTCTCACTATTTCTCCTTTCTTTTTTAAAGCTGCAACTTATAAAATACTTCTTTTCAATAACCCTTTTTGTAGAAAGGAAAATTAGAGACTGTTTCCAAAAATAAAATATTGAAGAGAAACATAAAGCTGTTGCAATTTTTAAAAATGGCATAAAAATTGTGACAAAAGGAAAGAGGACACTTATATTAAAGCTACCATATATGTTTAAGCCCTGTTGATTAGAGGATCTAAGTTGCCATATACAGAGATATAGAACCAGCAAGGAAGCTGTCAAAACTCCATAACACACTCCTGCTTTTCTTTTTTGATGCTGTTGAATTAGTGTTATTATTTTTCATCATGCTTATTTGGCATTAGCTAAATTTTCATAGAAAGGTTCAATGAAAATTTTGCTACCATTCCCCAAAATTAATTCAGTTGTTTTTTAATCTTTTTTTAAAAATCTGTTTAGATTTAACCTGGAGTGGCTGGGCTTGAAATGCACAATTGCCAGAGAAGTGTCATTCACTGTCTTCAAAATTACCCATTTCTTGACATGGCAAAAATGTGTTTATTTGGTGTCTGAAGGTCTGGTTCTTTGAGATCGAGTTTTCCATTTTATAAATCTGAGAGGCTTTATACATTGCTAATCATATATCTGAGAATAGAGTACTCAACATGGAAAACCTCAGATTCTGCTTTTCCAAGTAGAGGTACCATAAAACCAAACCTGAGGTGTTATATCCACAACCAGATCCAGACACTGTGGGAGACGCCCATGGGGAGGGCAGCTCTGGAATGCCATGGGATAACACCTTCGTTAAATATAGAGTGAGACGGCAAGGCAATTTCCCAGAGCTCCCTGCATCCCATGCAAATAAGCTCGTGCCTGTCATCTGTTGTACTCTCCCCCAGTTCTGGAAAGTTCTCTGTTCCTGGTTCCCCCATTGGTTCCCTTGGAAAACCACTCCCTCCCTTCTCCCTGTTCATGTCACCCCATCCTAGCTCCTCCCCTGAACCCTTCCCTCATTGGACTGTTTGTACCCCAACCCCTCCTACCAACCCCCAGTTATATACCCTGGTCCCTTCCTCAACAGTTGCTCTCAGTGCTCCACCCTTCACCTGTGGTTGCCCTCCTGTTACTGTCCTGCCTCCTTCATCCTTCAAACCTTCCCTCAATAAACCCTGGTGGATTCACTGAGCCTGAGAGTCCTCTCGTCCCTGGTGGAGTTTTATTACGCTATCTGGGTTCCATCGACTGGCCAGCAGCAGGTCACCCTGCAGGACACAGTCCAGGGCAGCCTGCAAGACACCTCACACAGATATTCTCTTGAACACAACTGGGTAGGAAGCCAAAATTTCCTGAGAATGGCAACAGAATCCATTTCCTGGTCCTCACTAAATTTTGGAGTCAACAGAGCCAGGAGCTGCTGTCTTGCACAGAAGCAATATGTCACCTACCCAGTGACCAGTTACGTCTTCCCTCTCAAGCAGAAGGGCATGCTGAAATACATTCAGTGTCTGCCAATAAACTTAATCTCCCATTTAGAAAAGGACAGCGCAACAGTGGAACGTGTTACTCAGAGAGGTTGTGGTTGCCCCATCCCTGGAATTGTTCAGGGCCAGCCTGGATGGGGCTTTGAGCAACCTGGTTTCATGGAAGGTATCTCTTCCCATGGCAGTGGGGTTGGAATTGGATGATCTCTTTAACAACCCTTCCAATCCAAACCATTCTATGAATATCACTCTTGAAATGTTAAAATTTGCCCACACATCTGCTGTTCAGAACATAATTCTAAAACCCACTAAGACAATTCTTCTTTGAGGGTGTATCACAGATGCAAAACACAGCTTACCATTACTAGAAATTACTTTTATGCCAGGGACAGAACTCTGTGCAGAGGGTCAGAAGGTACTAAGTTTCAAATAAAACTGGTTAAAATTATTCTTTCACACAACACATAGTTAGAAAAATCTTTTTTGTATCAATGTATAAAAAATGACAAACTTTTCCCTTTTGAGATTTTAATAAAAATTTAAAACTCTGAACAGCAAACTCCATAAGTCCTATTTACAAATTCATCAAAAGATTATGTTTCATGGAAATATTTTTCTTCATGACATACTGCATTAAAAAAAAAATTAAAGCAGACTTTGAAATATGTTATTTTGAAAGTGAAATTTGCCATTTTAAAATTACTTCTATTTCTTTGCCTTTATGTCATATCATATTATTAAAAAATAAATCTGAAGCAATATATTTCAATCATTTTAAGAGAAGATATTTAACAATATGTTTCCATTTCATTATAGGGAAAAAATAAAAGGAAAAGAGTATTTTTCACTGTAACATAAGATCTAGTTCTCACCCAGCTATATTTTTTTGTCCCACAGGCCCTAAGCACTCCTCTAAGAACAGATGTGAGGAACAAGGTTTTTCTTTGTTTACAGCATTGGATTGGGGTTTAACTGAATTTAATTATTTCAAAATTTATATTTTATGTGGTCAGACTTGCTCAACATAGTCTACCTTGGGTTGCTTCCTTTCACTTCAAAAATTCTAATGGGACATCAAAGTGGCATGTGGTAATTATACCACTGAATGTATGTTATTAGTAAAGATTAGATTTATGTCTGCTAAAAGATAATAAAATAAAACAACTGTTAGGCTAGAACTGATACTGGTATGAATGGTTACTGGTATAAATGTTACAGTAAAAACAGTATAAATGGTATACTGGTATACCATACGATACCATACTATAACATTTATAGTATAGTTTTTTGAGGTGCCAGGAAAACATTAATATACACTTTAGATGTCATGTTTGCATTAAATATTTGAAGATGAAGTTGCTTAAAGTTTTTAGATATTGGTGGGGGGAAGGCATATATTCTATTTAAAAAGAAAAAATAAGTTCGAAACTTATGGTACCTTAAATCTGGTACCAGCTGCTGGCTAGAGAATGTAGTTATCATGAACTTTTTAGTTCTTTCTAGGTTTAATCTTCTTTAAAATTATAATTCTAATAATCAAAACTTGAATTAGTGAATCTGTTCTATCTACTAGGGATATACACAACATCCAGTGTTAATAATTGTGTAGATTAGACCTGGGTTTTGCAGATAAATACTTCATGAAACTGGTAGTATCAGAAGGAATAAGTGACTGCACAAGCTCAACTAAGAGATGCTGAAAAAAAAATCTGGTTTTTCAGAAAGACTATCATCACTTTTTCAGAAATCCCATACCTTTAAAATGCCTTATATTTTGTGGATTTCGCTTTCTCAGTTGTGGGGTGTCTATCACGGTAAAAACTTCGTCTGTCATCTAATAAACCATATATCTCAATAGTTTATCTTAATTAATATTGTGAAAATGATGGTGCACTGAAATCCAGATGAGGCATTAATAGCACAATAAACCATTTTAAGTCATTCTGAATGCTATTTTGTAGAGTGTGGTTCTTTAGTTGAACTATACTATATGTATACCTAAATTGAATTCTGCATAAAACAGGGAGCAAAGGTTTCCAAATTACGTAATGTAAAAGGCCAAAGCCCACATCTGTGGTCTTCAGCAAAGCCCACTTAACACTCTGAAAATAACTAGTCTAGGATTAGGTGTGCAATTTTGCCTGTGAAAGAACAAATAACTTGAACAGTGACCATAACTTGTGGTCACTGGAGCCAAGAAAAGGATTGTCTTCACAGGGAGTGGAAAGGCCTTGGTGTTTTTGGACAATCTGTATTCATAAGTACAGCTCTGTATCCCTGCTGTTTCACAGCACCACTTGAACTTGCTGGTCCTATTTCTACTTCTTTTACCTCACCCTACTATGAATCTATCCAAGCACCTGAAGCAAGGTGATGATGGTGTGATGGTGGTGATAATGATGGTGAATTCTCATCCTCAGATGCCTTTTGATTCTTGGGCATCATGCTTTCTGTCTTCTAGAACTCTATCAACTATTCCCATACAATAATTCCCAGCTAATTAATCCAGAATCACACTTAGTCATTCGCTTATTGCTCTTTCAACTGGCTGTGCATGCTTCTTAAAAATTCCCATGCAAGCTTTAAAACCAGTCACTTTCGTGTGAGCAGCCTAGCACACTCTCTATGAAAATGGCATTTGTTCTGCAGGCATCATAAGTTTCCTTGCAGTATTTTAACACTTGGTTCTATTTTTCTGTGCCAGTTTTAGCCTAGATCTAGTTCACATATTTTTAAGTCCAGGTCTATTTTCTCTATTTTTAAGATTCTTTTAATAACCAAGATCAAAGAAGTTCTGACAGGAGGTGCACTTGTTTATAGCTAGTTTGAATTTCACAGAGTATAACCCTATTACATGGAAGCTGTGTGTCTCTTGGTATGTGTATTTCATGATGCACGAATAAAGATGAGGTTAACTTTTCACATAATTATTATTTTAATTTTAATAGTGTTATATCATATGTTGTTTTTCTCCAAGTATTTGAAGCCTAAATTGTAAAATTTGAGAAGGCATCTTCAACTAGAAATTCTGATCAATAGGAATAATGAGATATGGTCTACTATATAAACAGTATAAGCAGACACCTTTAAAAGGTTTACAAGTAAGTGACAGACAAAAAGAACTCATGGGAGATTTAAGATACTCACACGTGGTGCTGATGCTTTTCTATTCCCACGTTTATTCATTTAACACTGAAATAGTGGACATTCACTTCCACCTGTGAACTGACTTGTGACTACTTCATATTCTGTGAGATTATACCTCAAAATCCAGAAGACAGGAACAAAGCATGGCACTAAGTCAAGTACCTGCCTTTTTACTTAGCCAGTGGTAATGATTTCCAGAAAAACATGTCTGAGGAACTGTGGGTGGTCCCAGATGGAAATGGAATTTTCCTGAACATTCCAAAGAGCAATATGTATCGAGCCCAGACTTCAACAGGTTAAACTAATCACATTAAGCACATTACACTCTACTTCCAATATCACCTTTCCAACTGATTATAAATGCTCTACAAGATTTGTGTTGTGTCAACACTCATCAAGTTCTAGAATGCTTAAAATACATCCCTAAAAAGAAACATATATGTGTATGGTCCAGAAAGTATTATTCTGTGGTGAAGCAGCACATAGCACATGAAATTTGAATTAGAGGTATGCTGGGATAGAACAATTAATTCTTTATGGGATGAGCATGGCTTTTCATGCCCAGCTTCTGTGACAATGACAGAGCAGTTTATAGAATGTTATGGACCACCTGAAGAAAAATTTTCAATTCTGCATTAAATATGTTACACAGCAGTGATACAATGGACATCAAATTCTGCACCATGGGGCAGAAATACAGAGCAGAATAGCTTCTTTGCAGTATTTCTGTGTTTTGCTTAGAATTTAAGATTGATTTGATATTTTGGAAATATTCAGTAGGTTGTTACTGATGCTAACTAATTTCATTAATGGGTTTATCACTTTTTACACCTGCTGTTCAGGTTCATTATTTGACTTGCTGTGAACAACAGCAATTGTTCCCTTGTCAGGGAATCTCTCATCCAGCAGAGAGTCTTATCACACATCAATGGCCCTAAGAGGCAGATGATGGGGGAATTGGTTTGGTAAAAGTGTGATAAAACTGTGACATTCAACTTAATAATTATGTTTTCATAAAAGCAGAAAATTTCATGTTTCACTAGCACCATATAATGGCATCTGGAAATGGTTTTGTTTCTAACCACACCATTTGAGGTCTATGCTCAGTATGAGCAATTGTCATTCAGCATTTTAGGAGGGGCAATCGCAAATGGGTCCAATGTAAAGGTGCCTCTGACCTAGAGCAAGGAGGATGTTCCCAGCTCTGCTGTCATGATGTTGGATAAAAGTTGTTCTCCTGTAAAACAACTCTGCCCCCTTCATACATTTACACAGAAAACTGGAATAATTCCTGGATTATTCCAGCTGGCTTCCACTGTGTCTGAAAAAGGTTAAGAATGCACAGGCAGCTTTTTATATCTTTCCAACCAAGTGCTTGTCATTTCGCCGAAAAGATACAATTTGATAAAGGCTCCTTATAAGAATTATTATGAGCATTTTATTTTAGAGGAGGGAAAATGAATAACTGTTTTCCCTTTCCTTTGTGGCATGCAAATTCCCTAACATTTACACATTATGCAAACTTCAAGGAGAAAGCAGTTAGCATGTCAGAGAACCAGCAGTGATAACACTTGAGCAGAGCAGTCTGCAGCATTCTCTTTAGTTTCACGACAGGCACATTAGTCTGGATGTTAGCTGCTTCTCCTTAATTGGATTGCTTGCATAAATTGCAATACAAGGTGGACATGTGATAGCTTTCTTTTTCACCAATCAGTCATGTCAAGAGAACCTTATGTATTTTATATAGAAAGTAGAAAAAATGATAATTTGAAAAGATGAGAAGATGGTGCAGGGTAAAAGCTGATATTCTTCCTTTATAACAGATAGCCCCAAGTTGTAGAGGCCATTATTTCTTGCATTTTCAGAGCAAATGAACTTGACAGATGGCTGTGTCACCTAAACCCCTACCTACCAACTTGATTATGCAGAAAACAATACAATAGAAAAGAAATCATTACTGAAGGAACCTGGTTAGTCCGCAGAGGGCTGAGCAGTGCAGAAGAACAAAATTACAGTTGTGGAATTGAACAGCAAGAATACATTTAACATAAAGTGGGTTACAGCAAGGCAATCAGTCATGGCTAAAGCTATTGTCTAGGCTTGCTTGCATGGTATATGAAGTAATCTGTCATCTACCACTGAATTTATGCTTAGTTTATAGTAGAAAAATACAAAGGTTTTGCCAGGGCATGTTCTGGTAGTCTTAAGTAGCTCAACTATGGATCTATAAAATTAAAATTATGGGAATTCAGGACATTTTTCTGCTTCCAATCTGTTTTGGAGGATATTAACATCAAAGTAATTTCTTCTCCCTACTCCCATGTTACTCAAACATTAACCAAATCCCACCACTTAAGGAAAGACAATATAGACTGGGCAAGACAAATACTCAACACCAGTCCAGATTATACAGTACTACCATATTCCATAAAAAGTTACTTTGGATTGGCTGGGGGTCTGGCTTTGGAAGCTGTGGAAGGACATTTAACAAGACAGGAAAGGGGCAGCACCTATTTCTGGTGGCCCCGTCCCCACATTCATTTTTGCACATTCTTTGCAAAAAAAAGATAAAATCTCTTATCAACATTATTACTATTTCTCAGGGGTATTATTATATGATCTCATACGTCATTTGCAACAAAATGGGCTTCTAGTCTCTGTTTCTCTTGACAGTTTCAAGCAATACAATTCACTACTATATGCTTGAGGGCATACCACCTGGTAAGACCTCATGTTAACTAATTTTTTCAATTAACTACTTTTGATATAACCCAGCTCATCTAGTTTGCCATTAACACCATTGAAAATATTTGTTTTAGCAGGATTAATACTAGATGTATTTGTTTGCAGTGAGGTGCTTGAAAAAGGTTTGGTGCAGGCGGTGGAGAGTCACGACTGCTGAGAAAAATTACCAGAGTAGGGAAAAACTCACCCTGTAGAACACAGTGGACTTCCATCCCAGAAACAGTTCTTTTTCCTCTATTGCTAGGCTTCTCTGATATTCAGTATGTACATGACTGACTTGCACTTTTTCTCTAAGTCTTTTTGGGTTAGTCACACTCTCACATCACAGGAAACCCATGCAGCAGCAGGTAACCAAATGTCCAGGAGTAAGAGTCTCGGTCCCAGAAATCCTCAACATTGTGAGAAAAAGACAAGTAAGGGGATGGAGTTTCCAAAAAAAGAAGAATCTCTGTCTTTATTGCTGTGCAGTTCTAAGCCTCTTGCTATTGTATTAGAACTGTTTCAGCCAGATGAAGACAAATAGAGATATTTTTAGTCTCAGCATGCAGCTGAAGCTTCCAGTATTTTCCTGATGCTGTGTTCAATGCAACTTGAACAGCTCTAACGTATTTATTTTGTCTCTTGTGGAGGCTTGTGTCCTTTTATTGGTTTTAGGTCTAAAGAGTGAGCCTTTGGAATACCTAGGGGTTGAGCCTGATTTGGGGAGGCAGAGAAGAGTTCACATTCTCCTCTAAGGGGTTAGGGACAGTTCATTCAATACAGCTCACACATTTTCTGCTTTTCCAGCACAGGAATTCTGTCTGCAATTTTTGTATATTGGTGCAGTACATCCAGTTATCTACTACGTTCAACACAATGACTGGTTTTGGTAATGTTGACAATACAGCTAGAAATCCTATGCTTGATTGTAGGGTACCCCAAGAAAAACAGTATTTAACAGTGAAAACTTACCTACAAAGTCTTCATGTAAACAAAAGGCAAGATATATCTCAACTATCTTGCGAATGAAATTTGCCACATGAATCTTTTGGAGTCTATAGAAGTACCCAAGCACAGAAAGAAATGAGTTCTTTAACATGCATAGGGAAGTACAGACTATATTGTTCATTTGCATGAGGCTTTCTTAAGAACCATACTGGGAAAATACCTCTCCAGAACAAAGTTCAGTCTCACAAGGAGACATAGAAGGACAAACCATATATATACATATATATATTTACCTATATAATGGTAAAAGTCCTAACTACAATGATCTTTTTTAGTTCTTTTGATTCCTATTCAGTTTATCTCTGAAAAATCATATTTTATCTTTCCATTATAGTTCCATTTATGAACTCTTGCTCACTCTGTCAAGATATCCTATGAGAAACTCAGGGATTACAAACATAGAAGAAAAGAACAAACATTTTCAAAGACATCTCTGGAAGATGTTGAAAGGTGATGTTCCAGCATCCAAAATATCAAAGCCATTGTGGGAATACACCTGACATTTAAGTAGTAGTAACAATCAAATTCTAGACACTGCATTTATTAATTAATTGATATATGTCTGTATCATCTCAAATCCTGTATTGAACTGGGATAGTCTAACAACTAAGTTTAAAAAAAGGTTTCCTTTTCCCTCTTAAATATTGAAAGAATTGAATTGTTCCCTTCCCTTCTAATAAATTAAATTAGTTCAGAACTAAAATGTTTTTTAACATCAAGAACATCATTCTAGCTTACAAGCTCACCAGCTAACAACTAGCAGTTTAGCACAACTTTATCAAGACCATCCCCCAGCTTCCTGATTTCAGATGTTTTACTCCCCTCCTTTCATGTGCTGTCAGAATTTTTCCAGAGCAGCCCACTCTCGTCCTGCTACTCAAATTCCCAATATCCGTCAGATTAATGCCAGGATAGGATGTAACAGTGATCCTCTTCTGCTGATGCACTCCGTACTCTGAACAAAAAATATCTCTCATTTAAAACTAAACAGCAGATTACAAGAATCATATTCTCCCTCCTCTAACCTCTGTCTGTGTTTTCACTTCACCCAGGGCAGATTTTGATTTCACCTTTGTCATTTCCTGGTGTACTTTCAGCCCTTCACCTGAATCAAAGACACATGTTCATGGAAGGTTAAAATTTGCTTTGAGAAGCAACTTTCCTCATGCTTCATACTTGGTATATCAGCTGCTATTTTGGCTTAATTTTTATGTCTTTTCCGTAGGGTAAATAATCCACAGCTTTTTAGTTACTGCACAAAATAAATGTGTGTATGATTAATTGCTGAATTCAGTATTATTAACTTACAAGGGATGTAGTATTTTGATTCTCAGGTTGAGTTCTAACCTGATTACAAAATCTAGTGATAAGGAAATATTACTGAGTTCCTGTCCCTTGCAGCATACAGTTGTCCCTAGATGTATATAGCGATTTTTCATTTTGCTTTAAACAATCTCAACTTGGAGTTTATGCCTTGTCTTTATCTCCCCAAGTAATGTTATTACTCTTTGGAATTTTTTTAAAAACAGTGCTTTTTTTGCTGTACATTGAATCTGCAAGCATAATTAATGACATGAAATTGACCTGATTAATTACTGACGCTTCAGTTTTGCAGCTGATGAAGTGCACTTCAATAAGTAATACTTGCTGGCTGCAGCTGTCCTGGCTCTTGCTAGGACTGGGATTCCTTTAGAACTAGCACACTTCCCAGCCAGCCCTGAGACTAACTCAGACTGCGGGAGTTTTGTCGACATGTCAATCTATAAGCCCCATTTGCTTTCAGTAGCAGGTAAGATTGGGACCATTTACAGAGACTTCTGGTACCTGGTTAAGGCAAGGGGGATATTTAGAAGAAACCAGTCTGGGCCATCATTCCCTGCCCGTTGCCAGGGGAGCTACATGTAAAATGGGTCACTCTAATGAGTAGTATGTGAACCTGTTTTCTTGTAAAGACCTCACATAGAATATGTGATTTTGAAGCCAGCTAATTAAATGTCTTTCAGCGGTTATTTGCTGAAATCCAGTTCTAAAATAAGGACATGAAATCCTCTATGAATTCAGACTAATAACACATACATGTAACTATGTCTAATATTGATTTTGTAGAGGTTGTTGTCCAGTTCTCTTTACCAGTGGGCTGCAGAAGAGTCAAAATCCCAAGACTTGATCCTGTTACTGCCTAGGCTTTTGTTCTGCTTATAAAAAAGTTAATTATATTCTCTGACACTGACTTTTAAGGATGAATCTCACCTTGCTCTAAGAGTCCAAAAACAGCTAGAGTTTGCAACTTTAGATCTCAAAAACTTTTCTTCATATTCTACAACATGCTGCAAGACAGTTCACAATTCTTAGTTGTTCACAGCATTAATTTACTTTATTGATGACATCATCAGTATTTTGTCACTGTAGAGTTTAGTTGTCCTGAGTAAAGCTGACCATGGAACTTTTGAACATTGATTTTTTTTTTTCCCCTTTCTGTAGCATAAGTGGATGATTTATCATCTTCTTCTGGGACATCAGCCAGAGGCAAGAAATAGCTCTAATAACATGCTCTGAAGTGACTTATACTGACTGTGTGTTTAAAAATGTGGTCAAATAATATGCTATACCTGGACATAGGAACATCAACCACCAGGAAAAACAGGAAAGCCTTTTATACAAACAAATAACATCTGCCACACAAAAATTACAGAACCCAGTTTTCCTTCAAAAATAGTTCAGAGATTTCTTTCACTTGTATTTGAATGCATAACATTTTGGGCTCAATTTTTATTATTTAAAAATTTCTGAATAAAATATTATGAAAAATCCATCTTAAAATCAGCAAAATGTAGTATAAAACACAAGTTTCATGTGCAAACTTTCTTTCTCAATGGAGGTTTAGATTTTGGCATCACTAATTTTATTAATTTTCGTTCATTGACATCGTATCAAAGTACAATCCTGGAAAAACTAATCTAACGCAACAAAAGACACAATAATTACAACCATTGCCATACTTTGAAATGAAACATGAAGGCAAGGATGAAAAACAATTTCACAGGATTCCCTGTTACCTCAGTAGATTCATGCATGTGCATGCACGAAAGAAAAACAGATTGGATGCAATTTGATGTTACATTTCCTTAGGTGACAAAGCTGGCTGTTTCCTGATTTATGTCGCAGTCCCATAAGCAGTCATATTGCCACCATTGATACAGCAGGAGAAGGAAAAATGGTAGTACAAGGATTGGAAGTAATGACAAAATAGGAAATAGGACCTCCTTATGCTGGAGGGAGAGAAAAAAAAGCAGATAATTGGAGGAATGCATTTTACAGATAAAAATTAATTTTAATTGAGGAAGCAACTAGAAGTAATTTACAAACAAATTTATAAATTGGTCTCAGAGTTAAATCATTTCTAAGATGCAAAAAGCCCAGAAATAAAGACTGGGAAATAAATATATTTTCATTTTGCATATGTGCAGTCTAAGCAAAAAGAGATGCTTCAGGCACATGAGGGTAAGTAATGACAAACATATTAACTGCATTTGGTCTCTTCATTATTTTCTTTCCTGCATATTTCTTTGAGGAAATCTTTGGTCTCTTAAATGTTCATTTGAAAAGACTGGAGCCCAAAGATGACATATTTATAAACATGTCATGAACTTTGCTTACATGCAGAAATGCAATTTATTTTGAGACTGAATAGAAATCATTTTGGACAGGACAGGAACTGTTCATATAGGTCACATCACTCAGTAATTAATATAGTCATTCATATACACTGCTACTAGGCCAGATTTTTAGTTGAGGTAAATGAGTGGTGCTTCACAACCACTTGTTTTAATGTTTCTACCTTGTATAGATAGACAAAAAAATAAATATTCCGTGATTCTAGGAGTTCACATGCTCAAGACAATTAAGTTATTTTCTCTCAGGCTGTAGCACTGACACAGAACACTTTCTGGTCTGGTTTTGGGGTTTGTATTTTTAAAATTTGAGTACATTCAAGATTGCTAATCAATCAGAATAAACTATTTCGATTTATCATTAGCTTATTGTAGTAGGAAATATTTTCATGAATTTAGATAAAACATGTTAAAGTCTACCAGGTTCCAGTACAATCATAAATCTCATAAAAACTAGATTTTTAAATAAAATAAAATAAAATAAAATAAAATAAAATAAAATAAAATAAAATAAAATAATTTGAAGTACCTTTTTCTAAAACTGTTTCTACATGGCAAAAATCATCCTAAAAATATAGCAACCTTTTTTTGTTTCTGCAAGAATGAAACTAGGAATCATTTTTAAACAGAAATGCATCAGCTGGGTATTTTGAGTTTTCCTGAGGTTTCTTTTCTTATCCTTCAAACTCTGCCAAATTTTGAAAAAAAAATCATTCTGAATCCTTAGTTCTTTCTTGAATATGAGTTCAGCACAACTCATACCCTATTTTCTCAACTACTTCTTATATAGTTATGCCCTTTCCAATGCATCAGAAACACAGAGTTTTAACTCCTACAGACCTTGAATTTTTTAGTAAGTGAGTTCAGTATCTTGTTAGCCCACCAGACCCTCTCAGGCCATACTCATTTGGTTTACGAGAATGGTGCTCAATGAATATCCTCAAAAGTCACTTCTCCCTCCTGTTTAGCTTGTCAGGATGAACAGGTTTTAAATAACAGTTTTCACTCTCTGCACAACCATTTCAGCTGCAGGAATTACTTGGAAACACATGAGTCAGCCACCAAGAAGAGAAATTTTCTTGCTTTCCTCTGCTTAGGACCCAAAGGAAAATCTCTGCCTCTCATTTCAAGGGATTCGCACAGGTTGGGGAAGAGCAGGTTATGCTGGCTGTGCACTTGATGCGAGCACCATCTGGCAGTGGCAGGGTAGGGTGACTCTGGGGGAACACTGTCAAGAGCACTCTGCCGCTGCTCTAAAGAGGAGCAACATCAACATCTTGCAGGAATATGCTGCTGGTTTTACCATATGTGATAACAGACTGAGACTGGACATGGCTACTTCTTGAAGGACTACATTTCCCCAGCTGATGAGGGATCCATTTCTACCTTTGTAATACAAGAAATCTGAGTTCAGGGTTTGTTCACCTTTCTTGAGCACACAAACCAGTGTCTTGATTGTTTGTCTTCCAAATCTACTGGGTTCCAAGGTACGTGCCAAAAATCTTTGAAGTTTTCATGTAATAGTGTGTAAGATACCTGCAAGCTACAGCACTGAATCCAAAGGAACATTTCCTTCCTGTGAGAAGAGATCCTGAGGCAGATTGGTTTTAACACACAAAATGCTGTAATAAACCACTTTCCAGGTGTTACTTGGAAAAAAAATTCAAAGCAGGAAGCCACCAGAGGCAGCCCACACAAAAAATAATCACAGTAGCAGATACTAGCACCAACACCTAAAATAAAATACAAATCTCTGAAATGAAGTTCTGCTTTCAGTCTTTGTCTTACCAGCTACATACTCATGATCCTTCAGGTGCAGGCACTATGTACTGTTCCTGCAGATATTTGGATGGACTTACAAAGCTGTTTTCTGGGAAGGCAGCTGGGGAGGTGTGGGTCAATGGAAAGCAAATAAATGAAACAAAGATTACTGGAAGAACTGGGGTATACTTTTTCATGTCATATGAAAATATGTGAAGAATGAACAAGAATTATTTCCAAAATATCAAAATGTTTTGGCAAATATTAGGATAGGCCTAGTTTAAGACACTGAATTAATAGAAAGATAAGTAAATAAATTTACACCCTTGTATATGAATCCCACACACTTCTTAGAGTGTTTCTACATCTACAGAAAACTAAATGAAACAAAAATGGTTTGTTTCAACACAAGAAAGGACTTTCTAGGTCTGCTGTATTTTCCAGGCTATATTATCATAGAACAATATAATGGTTTAGTTTAGAAAGGACCTTTAAAGTGCATATAGTCCAACTCCCCCTGGATCAGGTTGTTCAGACTCTTGTTCATATAACCTAGCCTTAAATGTTGCCAGGGATGGGCATCTACCACTTTTTTGGGTAGTCTTTTCCAGTGTTTCACCCCCTCATTGTATAGAATTCCTGCTCTATGTCCAATCTAAATATATCCTTTCAGTTTAAAATCACCACCTTTTGTCCAGTTGCAACAGGCCCTCCCAAAAATTGTGTTCTCATCTTTCTCGTAAGCCACTTTAAGTCCTGAAAGACCACAATATTTTTTCTTTTCCTCTTTTTCTTTTTTCTTTCCCCAGGCTGAACAACCGCAGCCCTCTCAGCCTGCCTTCATTAGGAGAGGTGTTTTTGTGCCCTCCCCCCCACCACTCTGGACTTGCTCCAGAAGGTCCATGTCCTTCCTGCGCTGAGAGCCCCAGAGCTGGATGCTACACTCCAGGTGGGGTCTCAGGAGAGCAGAGCAGGGGGGCAGAATCGCCGCCCTTGCCCTGCTGGTCAAAATGCTTTTGATGGAACTCAGGACACAACTTGCATTGTGGACTAGGAAAAGAGCTAGGAAATGAGCCTTTGTGAGCTTATGTCCAGCCTTTCACCCAGCAGCACCCTCAAGTCCTTCTCAGCGGGCCTGATCTGAATCTTTTCATCCCCTAGCCTGTGCTGATACCAGGGGCTGCCCCAACCCAGGTGCAGCACCTTGCACTTGGTTTTGTTAAAGCCACATGACATTCCTAAGTGCCCATTCCTTGAGCTTGTCCAGGTCCCCCTGGGTGGCATCCCATCCTTCAGGGCATGTGAACTACACCAACCAGTTCTCTGTCCTGTGCACACTTGTTGTTACCTTCTTAAAAGAATACACCTTTAAATTGTTTCATGGGTGTTCCTCTGCTGTCTCTTATTACCTCTGGAGCAAGTCTCAGAGCAACAGGCTGAGGTCCTCGCTAGCAGAATATCCTAGTAACCCTCGTGTGTTCTCCCAAATTTTGTCACAGACAAACCTGATATTATCCCCTCCCCATTAAGTCTTAGGAAATTTGTTGTTTCTAAGGATGGATTCACAACAAAGTAATAGGTAATTAGGAGATACCACTTAAGAGTAAATACTGCCACATCATTGTGAACTTTTCATACGTGTTTAGTGCTCACTATCAAAGGAGTGAGACAGCCAGCAGTTAGGATCAGGCTAATGAAAATGTCACCCCTTTGTAAAACTCTGACCAAAATAAACCTGAGAAAGGCTATAACAATATTATCACTGAATAAACACCATTTTGTCTTCCACTAGGGAGCTCAGTGTTTCCAGCTTTAGTGAAAAAAAGTCTTTAGAAGTTATAAGACCTCCATGATTTCAGGTTGTGGCTCTGAGAAAAAAAATCAAATTCCTACTACTGAGTTAGAAAAGAAACTTTGGTCCTGAAAGTGGCAAAATATAATGGTTATTTGTTATTTTTTTTACTTTCTTTTTCTTTGATATCATACTATTATAAAAGCAAAATTACATTTTGACCAATGAGACTGTTTTCAATGTGTTAGAGTGAATTTTGGAGGGAGGAGTATAATTCTTCTCTGGAAAAAAAATAACTAAAAAAGTCTTTGGTATTGAGCTAGATCTCTTAATCCTCTGATAAAATTATGTGGGATTCTGTTGTAAGATATTTCTAAAAACATATCTAGAACGTGAGGCTTAATTTTGAAAGTTAATGTTCCTGATCTACAAAAAAATCATAGAAGCTCCACAGAGTTCCAAGAGACCTGCTTTACACCACTTGCCATGAGAAGACCTTGTCCTCATTTTTACAAGCAAGTACCAGACCTGACCTGTTAGTCCACTTATGTAAATAATAAGTCCAATTCCCTTTGCAAGCTCCTGCTAAAGCTGTGCCATTAGAGCCATCGTGTCATTTAGGCAGTCAGTGGAGAATCAAAGACTGCCTGTGCTGCAGCAGCCCAGTGCTACGTTTCTAAGAAAATGGGCTCTTAAAAAAGGAAATGTCACACCGCAGTGTGAGAGATAAACAGAGGTATATCTTTAGAGCAGCAGGCAGGGACTGTAGAAACACTCTCTGTAAATGACTTTGATCCCCTAGTGTGATGAATCATGGAGTCGCAAATCCTTTTTAGCTAATTGCTATCAGCTTGTGAGATTTTTCCTTCCATGTTCAATATCAATTTTCAGGGCCATAGGAGATAGCACTTGTCCCCCGAGTCTGCTGGCGACTTACCGCTAAAACTGAACTAGCACCACTTAACAGTTTAAAGGGGGAAGTCATTTAATATGACACTGCTGCTAGTAACTAAAAGGGAAAATATTAGGGGCAAATAAAGGGAACAGTAAACCTTTTTTTTTTTACTGTGAATGACTTGCCTTTGAAAATGTCCTTTCCATATCCACATATTACTGGTGCATCTATCTCAAAGCAAAAAAAGTTTTAATTTTTCAAAAGTGGTAAGCTGGGACTTGGGAAGAAGGAGAGTGAAATTTGGTTCCTTTTCAATTCTAATAATTTCCACATTAAAAACTGTAAATAAAATAAACTTTTTTTAAGACTCTTTGAACCATACTATTGGATTAAATGAGAAATTTAGAATATAATTTTAAATTTAAACACAGTGCATATTTCACTCCATTTCCACTTTCAGGACTATCAAGTGAAAATGTTTTAGGATTCCAAGGAAATCTAGTCCTTTCCTGTTCACTGGAATTTTTCTGCAAAATGTTTTAATCACTTATTCACAAGGTTATGAAGACCAGAAGTTATATTTTTGAAGCATAACATCATAGGTGCTTTTCCAGACTGTAGAGGGACACAAGTCCCTGCAACTTCTGAACACTCCAGACTTAGAAATTCTGAATTCATATTTGTCTCTTGGCATTCAGTAGCCCCTGAATGCAGACAGCATCTTCAATAGCCAAAACAATTTGGTAAATAAACTTAGATTTAGTATCAAATTTCATGGCACTTAAGATCTAGAATTTACAGAATGAAGGAGCTTGCTATTAGGCTATTTGATTGTGTAAAGCTGAAAAAATATAGTGTTTCAAGTAAGTGTAGGAAATTTTGCTTTAAAAAGGGCAACCAGACTTCATCTTGATGAATTCTTTTAAGTTAGCTGAACTATCACTGTTGGTCCTATGGTCTTCACAGTCATTCACTGGTTTTAATACTCAGAGCAGTGACAATTTTTCAGCCTAGATTAGGAGTATTTTTTTAATCTCTGTATAAGAAAACTTACATTTTATCCTAGGAACCATAATCACAATTTAAGGATAAATATAATATACATGTCTAATCAAGCCTAGCTTCAAAGCAAAATTTGGTTTAATTTGTCACAGACCAAGAGTTAATCACAAAAATTATTCTGAGACAAGTTTTAAACAATATTCCTTTTGGAAAACATAGAAATAAATAAGTAAATAAAATCCATTTGGCACTTATTGTTTCCTGGCATTTTTTCTATTGGTTTTCTTATCAAGAGAAATGTCCAAAATTAAACTAGAGATTAATTTATTTGAGGTGGAATAGACTTAAAGTTGGAAATGAGACGATGATTATGGGATTTCAATGTGCAGACTGAAAACAAAATATAAAGTAAATAAAAGTTTTACTGGTAGTTGAGCACCCAGATTCTGAGCTGGTATCCAGATTATTTTCTTTCCTGGGGATGACAGTAAAATTTTGGTAACAAGACTCATAGTTTTGAATACTTTCTGAATTTTGAATATTTGCCTAAGTCTTAAGAGTTTCTCCTCAACTGTTTTTTATGGAGACTTCTTAGCACATGGAGCTAGTGCATCTGCTGCTCTGCAAGAATAGAGTAGGACACTTCTCAGCTTCCACCTTACATCTGGGTTCCACTTCACAGTGTACATTTAACTTGCATGTGTTTTTTAATATAGTCCACCAAATATCCAAGGGAGAACACAAAATTTCTCATGTTTTTTCCCTTGTCTTGCCCAGAACTTTTTTCTCTGAAAGTTGACTCAAAACAGTTCAGCCTACTATGTGATCACAGCATCATCACTCATGAATTCAAAGTACCTGTATTCCAAAATTACATTACAATGATGTATTTTTTAAAGCATTGGCTCACAATGTGCTCATAAATAAGAGAAGTAAAGCTGTTCCATATTTCTAGCCCATTTGCAGAGATGTTACTGTAAAGGAGTAAGTAGAGGAGACTGAAGGATCAAAACTTTTACTCAGAGAGAAAAAAGTAGATGTTAACTTTGACATGAACTGATTTAATAGTAGAGGTCAAAGTCTGAGAAAGGCAAGTAGTTTCACTCTAAGATTTTCCAATTTCCCCAAAATATGGAACAGTTAAGTTCTGAGAAATAAGAGGAAAAAAATATTTGCAAAAATTTTGGACAGTGCAATTGGATTTGAAGAAAGTTCTTCACTGAAGTCTTATGTCTAAAAATATTTTTTTCCTTTTTGAGGGAAATAAAGTATTTTCAAGCTCATTGTAAAATGAAAATCTTCATGGCTGGATGAGCAGATTTAAACCTTTTTGGTGATTAAAATTTTTGCAAATTTACATACAAGCTGAATCTGGTATTGCAAACTAAAAAGCAATACTAATACCATGTTTAAGAAAAAAACCTCTTCATGTGAACAAAATTAAATTTGTTTTAAAGATAAAAAATAAAGTCACTTGTGACAATGGGAGCAGCAACATAGGTCACAAAAAGTTTGGCAGCAAAATTTTGTCTGCTATCCTCTCTGATAGCGGTAGAATTATGCTCTTAGAAAATATTATAAATTATCTTTAATTTACAGACAGAAGATAAATCAAAATTCCAGCTGGTCACACAGCTCAATGAAAATTTCAATACAATTTAATTTCTATTTTTAATTCAACAAAACTGTGTTATTTTAGCGACTTAAAGCTTCATCAGGTAAGATCTGAATCAAATTTTTTCCTCTCTCACTGGAAGTGAAAACTGATTTGGTGTCTCCAGGGTTTGAAATCAGGATCTAAGATATCTCAGTATGATACTTAGTCAATAAAAGTATTCTTCCAGCAGAATTTTACCAATGAATTTGAGGAGAAAAAAAGATTGGAAGATAACTTTTGGATTAATGACTGGGCACTAAATCTACCTAATAATCACCAATGTGGCATTCTCACTTTTTCTTCCATTGCAAAGGCTAAGTATCCCACTTGTGTAAAAACCAGATGCGAATACTCATATGTTAAACTCTCTCTTCTGATTCAGGGGTTTGGTCCAATTATTGAAGTAACTTTAAAAAAAAAGAAAAAAATTGTCTATGATAAAAAGTCTCAATATAAAAAAGACATATAATAGAATTATATTTTGAAGAATTTTAAAATAAGCACAGATAAAGTATTTTTTATAAACAGAGAAATCTTTTTCAGTAAAAGTTGACCTTATTTGTGTCATATAAATTTCTAATACAGTATACAGTATATTATTTTCCAGCATTTATTGCTGATAAGAAAAGTAATTATCAAAATAATGTTTCAAATAACAAAAAATATGTGACACTCATAAGTAAAATTCACTAGATTTAAATGATATAAAAAATAATCTGAATTTTTGGATCTTCTTTGAGTTTTCTGAGGATGTTTGAGTTAAAGGTTTTAGCTACTGTTCATTGTTTTCATTCAATAACTACCTTAGTTGTAGCTGTGAAAAAATAATGTATAATGAAATAAAGATGTACAAAAAAGTGCACTTGAGCTTTTAAATAAATGGGGGCGAAAGTGCACAGGCTATTCTAGGACCTGCAGGGATGGCATAATACCAGCTTAAGTAATGCATCTCAGTTAAAAGTGACATTGTGCTGTTAGTGAGAACGTCTATTGGAGTTTAGAGGAAAATTAAGTTTGGCCATTTTCCACCTTTTAAAAATCCTGTGAAAGAGCATCTCTGGCAATCACTGTCAGTTTGGCGCTGTTCAGCACCTGGACAACTTCAGCACCACAAAACTAAAAAATGCAATCCTGCCCTGGATCTTCACAGTATAATTGTCACTAATGCCAGTGAATGTCCTAGCTAAAGAGAGGGTAAAGGACAAGGTCACAGGATAATAAATTTAACTCTAGGTTTTTAAATGAGGGAGGCTGAGTTGTTGAGGCTTTATCTTTTTATTTTTTTTAAATGGCATCTTTTTCTTCCTCAGGGAGATCTGCAGGCTGTGGCTTTTTGCCTTTGAACATCCTCAAGTCAAGCATCAAGAAAAGGTGATGAGGGTTAGGGAGGCTCCCTTGACATTTGGTGCACTGGCATCAGCCTTTGCAATTATGGGCCACCTTTCTAGCAGACGGTAATTGAAAAGTGTGAACCACATGGGCTCTAGTCAATAATAGCGTCAGCATACAAATGACACTCTGAGCTTTCTGTGTTCGCCATCCACTGTTTTTGCTTTTCACCTTTTATCCTTCTCAGCATCATGACTTAATCCACTCTAATGAGGTGAGCTCTATTGCCAAAAATCGGCAGCAACACAGCTCTCTTCTGGCACCACTTGGGGTTTGTAAGGAGTCAAAAAATAGTGAGTCTGTCAGCTTTCCAAAAAAGGACAACAGTGCATCCTTTGAAATGTCCTCAGTTTTCCTGAGCACTCTTTTGAGTACAGGCTTCTTCCACCCTTGCTAAGGAATGCATCCCATCTTCATAAAACTTGTTCATCACCAACCCAAGGTGACCAGAGCCTTTGAGTTAATTTAGTACATGCATTTCCTAGCTTGAAGGTCATTATTGGTGGCCACATGTCACTGTTTACAAACAGCAGGTGACTGCCAACAGTGGTGAGTGTGTGAATTTCCTTTGCTGTCTTTTCCTTACCCATCTGTCCATGTTTCTGGAATCATAAGTATCTGCTTGTAGCAAAAGCCTCAGAAGAGAATGCCAAGATATTGTAGATGATAAGATACAGAAAGAAGATAACCAGTTACTTCTGAGTGACTAAAAGGAAAACAGCTAATTTTACAGAGACTTTTTTCCTCTCTTTTCTTTTCTCACACTCATTTTAACTTAAGGTCACGGAAGGGTACATTGTCTATGTAGTACTTACAAAGAACACTTACAAAGACCTGGAATTAATGAGTTCTGCCTAGCTATAAGATTTTCATCAGATTTCAAAATGGACCCAGAAGAGAGTTCTACGCATGTGTCAGTAATAAATAAATGCCATAATAAACTGTAATATCTATATCTAAAAAAAATAGGTATATTTAATTGTGTAAAGGTTGATCCTTAGAAATGGTGTGGTACACTTATCAATAATTTTAACTGCAATGGCAATTTCCATATTTAAAGATGGAGACAGAGGGTGGGGGTAGGGATGAGAAGAAAAAGAAATACAATGGAAAGTGTTTCCATGGGATTAGGCCACATGGCTTTAATACACATATACACAACTAAGGAAAGCAGAGAATTTTGCCTCTTACACTTCTTGGACTTCTCTCTCCTTTCTTCATCTCTAATCTGGTTTTTGCCAATTCCTTTTGATCTATCGGGGGCAGGCAAGTCAGGTCCGTAAGTACAGATGGAGTAAATATGGAGATTAGCCTCTTCTCGTACTGCATTAGCTCCTAATACCTGATTAAGCCCAGAATCATGCAATTGTCTCCGTGTTGGCTATCAGAGTGGCAGAGCACAGAAGGGGGCAGGATGAAGGCTGATTTTGTAATGGATACTTACTTTATCCCAGTGCTCTAAGAAGATTAGGCCTGGGGGTGTCACATTAGCCATGATCTCTGGGCCTTTGGTAGGGTCTCGCAGTTTTCAAACACCTCTGCTTCAGCCGTAGAACAAACAGGCAGCTTGGACGCTGCGGCCCCATGTTGTGGCATGAATAATTGCACACTGCAAATTGTTTGAAGATCACAAAGTGCTGTGTAAATTACCCAGTTTTGGCTTAGTAGAAGTGATTTGTGGTGATTTACTGAATCTTTTCACAGTTCAGCATTAAACTTTCCACATTTCTCTCTATCTGAGATGGAATGAAAGTTGAGTCATATTTTCCTTTATTCTTATCAGATCAATCTTTATAAAGCCAGATTGTATAAACTGCTGTACTGTATGCAAGCCCTGCATGCAGCACTTTGTCTTTGGTACAGGTTCAATTATATTTAGCTGAAACACCGAAAGATGCCTATTCAGCACAAACCCTAAATCAGCTCATGTGATGAATGTAAGGACATGTTCAAAACCATCTGTATAATACATGCAAAAATAGTACATGTGAAAGCCTGCACCTTTTTTTTCCATGAAAGTTTCCAGCAAGCATTCCTTTTTGTTTAGAAATGTCTCAACCTAATCAATGACCAAGCAAAGACAAAAAAAAATAAAAGCTACTTTGCACTCATTTGGGAAAACTGTGAACTGAAATCCAAAGTGAAATCACTAATATAAGATGTTAAAATAAAAAAAAGAAAAACCAAAACTTTACTAATTGAAGGAAACAGAAACATTTGTAATATTGGTACTTAGGATGAAAACCACATTTTTATTGTGTTAGAAATTTTTTCTACTTTTTAAAAAAATTAATTATCACTCAGGTCTATACATTTAATTGTATTGAAATTAAGAAGTGCTTTTCAGTTTCCAAATTATTTTTAAAGTGCTGTATAAACACATGAAAGTATCGAGAACCAGTAAGAAGCATTATATTTAATAAAGTAAACCTTGAAAAGTAAAAGTCCATAGCAATACTTTGTCAGCAATATCTAATATTGGGAGATAAATATCAAGATTTGGGGAGAGGGTGTTGCCTCTGTTTGTGACTGCTGAGGAATAATCACGCTTCCTCTTCTTTTCCCCTGGGGCCAGACAAATGGGGAAGATGTGACCTGGCCTTCAGTTTTCTGGTTTGTAAAACTGGCATTATTGTGGGTATGTATATGTTTTTGCCCTACTTGAAATAATTGTACTTCATTCAAACCAAGGAAATTGACAGACAGAAACCTGGGAATAAATTACAAGTATAAGAATTAATTTTTAAAAATTCATTTTGTGCTATTATACTTTGACTTATAATCAACATAATAATACTTTTTATCACAACAAAAGTATAATAATTTAGGTTGTAAACATGGGGGAATTCTGTGTATATTTCATAAGTCAGTGGAAAAAAAAGTAATTTTATAAAATACAATGTAGTGTATGTTTATTCTATTCACTATATATGAGTTTTTTTAGATGCTGATAATTAATATTTCCAGATTTTTTCACTAAGGACTAGGAGAACCTAAACAAACCTTCAGGATGCAAGTGTACTCAAATATGCGCATACATATGTACACACAAAAAAACTTGCAAGATTCATATACCTTGTTATAAATCAGCAAAAAATAAATCTTTAAAAAGTAGTTTCTACCCACTAACAAAAGCAAATATTCACATTGTTGTTCAAATCTGATAGCATTTTAAGTAACTGGTTACTAAAGTATTTAATAGAAATGTTTAAGTGCAATCTTTGGGAGATGTAAGCACATGCTAAGGGTGAGATGCTGTTTTTCTATACACAGAATATATTGCATTAGGTAGATATATTTCAAAAGAAAAAGAAGCTGCATTTAAAAAATTCAAGCAGTCTTAGTGAACTTTCCCATTTGTTCTGTTTATCAAATAAAAGGCATTTCTCCCCACATCCACATGAAAAAAAAATATATACTTTTGATCTCAAAATTGTGGAAAAACTACTTTTGGTCAATGAAACTTGGGACTTTGAATCACATTGCATTAAAAATGCAACCTAAAAGAATGAAACTGCAAACCCCCTGACATATTGGTCTATTTATCTTCCTGTTTGTTAGGTATCCTAAGCTCTCCCTGCCCAGTATGTCAAACACAACCTGTTTAAAACAGACTTGTAAGGGACATCTGGAGGAAAATTTATGGTATTTCCTAACTTCTACTGAACTAGAGAAAACAGCTAAATATACCTTAAAATTTTACTAACTTCTGAATGGAAAAATAGTAAGCTGATAACTTATTGTACAATCAATGTTTCTCACAAATCTGTCTGGCCAAGAAGCTGGAAGAATTCATTAGCTGGTGAAGTATCCTTAAAATCCAAACACATATTTCTTTTTATCTGAGGGAGGATGGACACCCATGAAATTTAAAATCAAATGAAAATATAACGAGATTTTTAGTCTTTTGTCCTCAGTAGATGTGGTCATTTCTCATATTTCCTAACCTGTAATTTACTAAAAAACCATCTTTTGGGACTTGGCCAAGTACAATCATCTCATGCATTTGATATTGCTCAAATTTAACTGAATTAAGATACTTTCAGTGGGAACCTAAAGACACCTAAAAAGGCTCAGAAACTAGGCCCATGTGTGCCTGAAATAAGTTACATATTGAGATCTATAACCTCAGACTACCACCACTATTAGGAAGAGTCCAGGTTTTCTGATCCCCACTAGTTTTCTGACTCTGCTAGCCCTTTATTCCCCCAAACCCATATTGTCACACCAAAATGAAGTTCTATCCCACACAAGTCATTAAAGTGGTCAGAATAGTTAATTTATAATTCAATATTATGCAAATATTATATACTTTATGCATTGATTTATTATTAATAATTTGTAAATAATTAATATTATTAAGAAAGAGTATTTTGTGTGTCAATCTTTCCTGATTGAAGCATTATCTATAGCCTTCGTAGAGAAGCATTTAAAATCTACAGCTGCCATATAAAGATTAATAACAGCAATACATCTATGGCACAATAACAGCATATCATTATTTGGTTCTGTGAGATTCTTCATGCTGAAAATACAATATAAATAGTTCAGAAGAGTAATTTTAATCTATTTAGGAAGAGATACATTAACAAACAATATCTTTTTTTTTAAAAAACCTCATCCTACAATGGTGGTGTTTAGTCTGATGATTTTTATATTAAAAAGAGATAGCTTCAATTTGTTCTTTACCTCTTTCTGAAGACAGATTCATTCCAACGCCTCAAAAACTAATTGGTTTAGAATTTTAACAATAAAGGTGAAGGAAAAAAAGAGAAAATTCAGTAGTTTATCATTGTCTTAATGAGGTTTGGGGAACTAATGTTCATTGTTACATATACAACACACTTTATATTAATAAATTTGAGACAAACAAAGAAGGAAATATTTATGTTAACTGTATCCCATTCAAGCTTGAGAATAATACCCTTAGCTGCTGAGTAAATCCGGTATGATGTTCCTCCTAATTCTTCTTGAAGACCCTCAGGTACTCGTTCTAGAAAACATGCACATCATGTCCCAAGTATCAGCACCTCACTGGCCTCACCATCTGCCTTGGGTAGTTCCATATTAATTCACAGATTCATATAATCTCTTTCTCATCCAAAATATCTAGTTGTGTGTACCTCCATGTTTCTTCTTGCTGAATTTAAACCCAGAGAAAGTCCTCTGGAGGACCAGCTGTCCTTGCTTTGTACAATTCACAGACCTGCTAGCAGGTGGCGTTAGGAGCAGGGAATGCTCAGTGGAGCAAAACCCAGCAAGTATAAGTACCAGTTCTCCTGTTCACTTGAGTAGCAGCAGGACTGGACTGCCTGCTTTTATGGCTTTCTTCCTCTGTTACCTGGGTCTGGAAGCTCAAGCTCATTCAAAGCTCAAGTTCTACCTTTCTAGATTATAATGTGCATTCCTGACTGACTGCAAGGAGACTGCCTTATAATTCACTTGCCTTTTATTTCTAACCTTTTTGTTTAGAAAATCTTCAGATCTCCTCTAAAACTATTTCCAAATACTGGTGTGCCACTATCTAGGTAATAAGTGATCAGTTTTTGTGGAGTGCAAAGTATATCAATTCAGTGGCCTTCTTCAACAGTTCCCACTTGCTAGGAAAGAAAGAGGGTTTAGTGCTCCAGGCTCCAGTCTGATATTCCAGTCACCCCAATCACCTATTAAGCACTCTATTCATATGACATTACAGCTCAATTTCATAAAGACAACAGCTGCATTTTAGAAGGTCCTTCATAAATAAAGCCTAAAGCCATGGTTTTAAAGTTTTGTAAGAACGGAGTTTATATGTTTGTCACTTAGCTGGTTGTGTTTTCCCAATAGACTCCCTGTTGCAGCAAAATCTAAATTAAATACATTAAATAGTTAAGATCCTTAGATTTCTGCAGAATTAAGGTACGCATAACAGCCCAACATACACATCAGTTGCTCACGTTCTTCCTATCCAGTTGGTTACTCTGATAGGATCAGTAAATTAATTTTTTAAAAAGCTTATCTAGCTACAACATTGTGAATTTAATACTTGCTCACTCATTTACTTGCTAGGAAAACCCTATTTTAGGCAGCAAATGCAGATTAAGTTGCTTTATATTGATACACAAAGAAGAATATAATTAATATTGAATCAGCTTAAATTATGTAAAAGAAAAAGAAAAACTGGAAAAACTAAAAGAAACAGTCTGATAAAAAATGTTCATTTGACCTTACCAACTAGTCAGTTAACTACAGATGATTAAGAGAAATCTATAAGACACTCTATAAAGAGCATGCAGTACAAATCTCAAGTAAACAGAAGACAGCTTAGAAATGCCAAGTTTCAAAGGGTGAAAGCAGACATACTAGTACTATCTATGTATGTATGTATGTATGAATACCTTGAATAGTATTTAAAAAAATGGTATAATTCTTAAGTTCACATACTAGGAAGCTAAGAAAGGGCAGGATTAGAACTGCTACCAGAGATGGTATTTTGCAATCACAAACTTTTCTTCAGTTTTGTATTACAAAGCATGTTGAAAATTTTAGATTATAACATCTTTTTTTTTTTATTTCCTTTGTTTTACAGTGTACTGGCCACCTGAGAAAAACAGATCAGTACAATGAAAATAGTTGTTTTTGTGGGATTTGGGACTTGTTTGCTTTTAGATGTTGGATTGTGTGTAGGAAATTTTGACAATGAGTCTTTTTTGGCATGCATATTTTTATTAATTCAATATTTAACTATGCTAATTTGTATGAACAAAAAAACCCCCAAGCAAACATCAGAAAATTCCATTACTACACTTACTCACTCCTCTATTCCTGTGTCAAATATAATGATGCAAATGCTGATACCTACCTCTTACACCTCTGCTTGGATCAGATAAATTTTTGCACAGATTCCTTTTCCAGTCTTGTGCCAATCTTACAGGCCAGAAAAAAAGATTAGTTCTCTCAGTTTTCCCTGGCCATCGAATAAGCATGCAGAGTCTTTCTTGCTTCTTCTAAATGAATGCCTTGAAGGAGATAATATTGTTTAAAGTTATGGGGGCAGAGAGTAAGAGATATTTTCTACTTTCTAGCAAAGGTCTGTATAGCACTTTAGCCAAAAAGAGCTAGACAACTTGAGGAACTGATTTTGGTAAGACTTTCTTCCACGTAAGAGGAAGACAACAGACAGCTAATGAGTACTGTACATAGAACTCACCCTCAAATGGGATCAAAATTCTTGTAGGAATTATAGTGATACCTGCTGCTTATAACCTTATTAGCTGTAATCATAAACAGGAAGTAGTTTACATCATCTCAGCACAGTTGTTCATTTCACAGTGGATTGGATTCAGGACCCTCTCCTCCCCTTTAATTTAAGCAGTACATTTCAAAACTACTTACATTAACATCTGATACTTCATGTCTTGAAGTGATGTTCAACCACAACAGTTTAAGTTATTAAAATGAAATGATGAATACATTTTTGAAAGAATGCATACATTCTGGAAGGCTTCTTGTGTCATGCACACCTGCATGGGCAACCTAAGCTGAATTTATCCTGCAACCAGAGAATGCCTTGCAGCTTCACAAAATTGCTCATTAATGAGACTAGATCAAAGTCAAAGCAAGGATCATGAACCACCAACTTGCCTTGCAGCCAATTTGCATTCTTCCTTCCCTCTTCATTTATCTCCCTTCTTTTGCTTTCCAGCCTCCAGGCGTTATATGAACATTAGGGGAAAGCATGTGCTCTCTTTTTTATGTGTACACAGCAAAAGATACATAAATACATTAACTGTTATAACTCCCCACTCCTCTCAACACTTTCAGTGCTTTGTATAAAATATATTATGATAATTATAGCTTTTTCCTTTTCTCAACAATGATGTTTTATTGTCTGGACTGTATTTTTTTAGCAAAAAACAATAAAATTCTAGATAAATAGAAACAGACAAATTATTTAGATATTAAAAGCCCATTAACATATCTTAACGGCTCCAAACTATTAATAGCCAAAATCTCTGGCTTTGATAAGGGTAAAAGTAAATTCCCAAGTTTTCCAAGAAAAAAAAGAGCATTGAGGAATTCTGTTTTACTTTCAACTAAAATAGCAGAACACTGCAAATGAAGGACTGCAACTTGTTACCATCATTCAATTTTTCAGTCCTTTTCTGGGTAAAGACAATAAAAGCTGAATAAGAAACGCAAAACTTCTACCCTGTAACAGCATCAGACCATGGACTTGTTCTAAGGTTACAAAGCCAGCAAAGTTAATAATGCTTCACAAGCAGCAACAGCTCTTAGTTCTGTTAGCAAAATACCCTCAAGTACACAGAGAAAAAGAACATGCTCAGGAGCTAGTCACAGTTTACAAGTAAAAAGAGATGTTGTTAGGAATGGTACAGTAAACTCAGCTGTGTTGCTCTTTTCACCCATGTGTATAATTTTTCAGATCTCTTTTTGTTCCCAAACACTCCAAATGGTTTTTTTCTCTAAAATAGACAACATTGCACTCCTTCTGCTAGGAGCATTACACTTGCAAGCATTACACTATACTCATAAAGTGGAATGTGTGTGAAGAACTGGTAAGAAAAGAGCCAGTTTCAGTTGTAAGATACTAAGGACTAATAAATAATCGTAAGACAAAATTTTTGAAGTAAAATTCCTCTGCATAAGAAAAAAAAAATCACTATTCACTAATTAGCTGTTTAATACTGTCAGCTGAGAGGCCAAGGAAATGAAGAGAACTATCCTCTCAAACCAGGTGCTACCTCCAGGGCACGACAGAAACATGTTGGCAGAAGAGTGAGGGAACTTGTCCTAGTGCTCCTGGG
The DNA here is from genome assembly GCF_024509145.1 of Vidua macroura. Lineage (NCBI taxonomy): Eukaryota > Metazoa > Chordata > Aves > Passeriformes > Viduidae > Vidua > Vidua macroura. Next base: position 91,396,741 of record NC_071571.1, read on the forward strand.
CTATGCCTAGGGATGTATTTTTTTCATGTGCAATAAATTTACTAAAAATGGCATAAGAAGAAAAAAAATGATGAAACATCTTGACAGTTTCTTTTAAAGTTCGTCAAAGATTTATTAAATTATTGGAAGTGCAGCAAGCCTGTCAAGGTGTGGATGGCTGTGTGCCTGAAAATCTTTATATGCTGTCCATTACAGCTAATCCAGCCCCAGGCTGGATTAATTTGTATGATGTTAAAAAACCCTTCCAGCTACCCAAAGGTGTCAAAGTAGGCTAGAGCACACAGAATGCTTGAGAATACAGCCATCACCACTGCACTGAGTATTACAACCAGGTGTCCACTCTCTTAATCCTATACAAGCTTTTTCTGCAATATCAAGGCTAAATGCTAGCCTTCTCTGCAGACACAGAGGAAGACAATTTAAAGGGTTGAGCTGATGGTGGAGAAAACTTCCCCAGATTTTGCACAAAGAGCAACCTAGGACTGGTACACCCATAACTGTTGACAGGTGAGCTAGAAGAGACTCCCACTTGTTTCAACACTAAAGAGTGACATCTTATTTATGTCTAAAATAGGGTAAATTTATTAGTCAGTCTTATATTTAAGGCTATGTCTCAATTTTCTTTTCAGATCCCAAAGACTATCAAGAGGCACATTACTTTTGACAACAGTAATGTACCAGAATTACATGCCATATTAAAATACTTGCCTAAGCATCTTAAAAGTGCCATAAGCAAGAAAATTTGGGAGGTTTGGGTTTTTAAATTATCTTTATAAGTCTATGGAGTTGTACCATGAACTTGAAATATAGAAGAGAATGTTGGTAGTAACAAACATATTTCACCTGTCAAGTACGGATGCACAGTGGAAAGGGGTGAAATCACCTAACATAACAAATACATATTAATATTTTAAGTAGGATAACCTAGCATTCTGATTTTTTTTTGTGTGTCTCAGCACTTGGGACTGTAAGTGAAAAACATCAACACTTCAAGAGTCATACTACAAATAATAACAGAATTTTCAGCATATTGTGTATGTTTCAAGAAATAAAATAGGCTTGCTAAACTACTTGCCTTCTTCCTGATTACTGGTAGGCCTGTTGCCATTGTAGTAGCCCATCCGAATCTGACCACATTTATACTTAAAATTAGATGCACAATTCCATATTCCTTTGATTAGCTTCTACACCAGTGAATTACTTCATAGCTGAAGGGAAGCATGCTGCAACCCTACACTATTAGAACCGATAGCAATTTAGAAGGATAAGTATTTTCCCCAACCCTTATATATTCTGAATGACAAAGGTGTTCATATAAGTATAACTAATTGATTGAAAGTTACTTTAGACACAAGGCCATACTTTTCATGTCCTGGGTCTATGTCACATTTTAACCAGGAAGACACTAAATGTGATGTATTGGTGACGGTTCACCTTCACAGGTAGGGTTATGCAGAGATTTGATCTTTGATGGTAGCTAACCCCCCATACAGACACTCTTTCATACACTCACAGAAAGCTGGGGAAAAGAATCAGAAGGGTAAAGGCAAGAAAAACTCATTGTTCAAGATAAAGTTGCATACATGAAGGAAAAAACCACCACAACAATCATCTACCAACTCACAGCACCAGATTACTCCCCACCTCATTTTTATTGCTGAGCATAACATCACTTTGGTCATCTCTTTGGTCAGTTGGTCAAGCACTGGTTCAATCACAAATTTGAAATACAGCACCATGCAAGCTGCTCCTTTCAATGCAGAACCAGTACACAGTACCACGAAAGGTTTCCTATTATGGACTCCTAATAAACACACATTTCCTGATCCAAAAGGAAGACTCACAGTGTTGATTTAAGTGCTAGAGGTACTCTGCAATAAATAGGGAATAGAGAACCTCATAGTCTGCAGTTTATAATATGAGATGTCCAAACAAGCTTGTAAAAGGTACCAAAAAAATAGCTGATTCTTGATGCCTATTTGAACCAAAATACTTTTTTTTTTTTTTTCATAAGCAGCAATCTCTCCTTAGCCTTTTAAAAACAGATGAGAGTGTGGTTGTAATATCTATCTTTAGATTACTGTTCTATGTATGGCAGTTCCAGAAAGGAACTATACTCTTCTTGGTCTTGGAATGGGAGGAAGAGACTCACTGAATAATATTAGGCCAAAGTTGCCAAGTTAGTGGATATGGGAAATGCAAAAAATCCACAGAAAAGGTCCATTAATTATAAAGCTGATTTTATAAGTTGTTCTCATGAAGTTAGGCACTTCAATTCCATGTTAACAGCTGTTCAGAGGACTTTGGTGGCTCTGCCCTATGGCTTGGCCATCCCTCCTATTAAATTTTTTAAAAATTATATATGTATATATGTAACATTTTCCCTTACCCATTGTAGTATTACACAAAGAAACAGTTTGGAGTATGCTGAACTGAAAGTCTGTCAAGGTAGATACAAGAAAAACGTAACTGAAGGAACACACGAGCAAAAAGATGCAAGAGGTATTGTAGATGGGAGCGTGAAAATGGAAGCTGAGAGGAACAACCATTCCACAAGTTTTGAGAAAGAGAATTATAGGCAGAAGTAGGCTGTGACTAATAACTATGTGTCTATCTCAGTACATACTTTCTTTGTCCTTTAAATTTTATTCACTACTTGCCCCTACAGGTCCATTATTCCAGAAAACTGCTGATATTTTGTAACAGTATAAGCACCATTTAAATTCATTCCAAGTAATCAAACTTGTCAAGACTTTTTCACTGATTGTATGTACTACAGATCCTTTACAGAACAAACACTAGTGAAGATGGTAGGGCTCGAATATTACTTGAGGGGATAATCTATGTGTCCCAAAACAAACAACGAAACCCAAAATTGACAGAATGTATTTTGTTAACTTTAGCAAACCAGGAGAATATATAATCAAGATGAAAATAAAGCTGCTTATAAACTCAATTATTTACACTTTGGGACTAGTCTTCCAAGTCTGTTCTATGTACACATTTGAAAACAAGAGCCCTATGCAGAGGTACCTTGGAGAGCTAGGCTTCTTGATCCATTGTCCAATAAACTGGAGCTCAGTTTATTAGGTCTACCCAAAAAAAGGTGGCCCAGTGACTTTCAAAAAAGAGAAAATAAATGCTTGTAATAAAAAAAAGGAGGAAAAACTGCTTCTGTCAAAGAATGAGGATGACACAGATTATTGTAAACCTTAAGAGGAATAAATTTCTTCTGGAATTTAGTGTCTACCAGTCACCATTAGCAAAATCACAATCAGTGAGAGTTAAAATGAGCTACTTTTAAGATGATCTTGGTGCCCAGCAAAGTTATGGAACAGATCACCTTGAGTGTGATCACATGGGACATATAGAACAACCAAGGAATGAGATCCAGCCAGCACAGGTTCAGGAAAGACATCGCCTGACTGACTTGATCTCCTTTGATGACCAGGTGGCCCACCTGGTGGATGAGGGAGAGGCTGTGCATGCGTTTACCTGAACTTCAGCAAAGACTTCGACACCATCTCCCGCAAGCGCTCTCCTGGAAAAGCTGGCAGCCCATGGCTTGGACAGGTGGGACCTTTGCTGAGTTAGGAACTGGCTGGGTTAGGAACAGGCCCAGAGTGGTGGGAAATGGTGCTGCATCCAGCTGTCATCCAGTTGCTGGTGGAGTGCCCCAGGGATCAGTGTTGGATGCAGTCCGGCTTAATATCTTTACTGATGATCTGGATGAGGGATTGAGTCCACTGTTAGCATATTTGCACGTGACACTAAGTTGGGTCAGAGTGCCAATTTGCTTGAGGTTAGGAAGGCCCTGCAGAGGGACTTGAACAGGTTGGACAGATGGGCAGAGACCAATGGCATGGGGTTCAACCAAATACCAGGTCCTACACTTTGGCCATAAAAACCCCCTGGTTTTTTACCTTCCAGATGTGGGCAACAGTGGCTGGAAAGTAGCCAAGGGGGAAAGGACCTGGGGGTTTCTGGTCAGCAGTGGCTGAACATGAGACAGCAGTGTGCCAAAGGAATCCTGGACCGTATCAGGACAATTGTGGCCGGCAGGGCTACAGGCTTCTCCTGTACTTGGCACTGGTGAGGCCACCCCTCAAGTACTGTGTCCAGTTCTGGGCCCCTCAGTTCAGGAAGGACATGGAGGTGCCAAGAAAGGTCAATAGAAGAGCAATGATGCTGGTGAAGGGTCTGGAGCACAAGTCCTATGAAATGCAGCTGAGGGAGCTGGGGATATTTAACCTGGAGAAAAGGGTGCTCAGGGGAGACCTTTATTGCTCTCTACAACCACCTGAAAGGAGGGTGTAGCCAGGTGGGGGTCAGCCTCTTCTCCTAGGAAACCAGCGACAGTATGAAAGGATATAGTCTTAAGCTGCACCAGGGGAGCTTTAGGTTGGACATTAAAAAAATTTCTTCACAAGAGTGATTAGACATGGGAATGGGCTGCCCAGGGTGTTGGTGGAGTCACCATCCATGGAGGTGCTTAAAGAAAGACTGGATTTGGCACTAAGTGCCATGGTCTAGTTGACAAGGCAGTGCTCAGACACAGGTTGGACTTAATGAGCTCAGAGATTTTTTCCAGCCTAATTGATTATGTGATTCTGTGACATAAGACATGAGATGAGCAATGAGATGTCTACTGAACTTAGTTTTTCTATATGTGAATGAATGTCCTTAACTAAAAATATTTATCTTTATCCAAAAAAAAAAAAATGCCAACAGTACAGTCCTCCATTTGATTTTGACTGTCTATCCTAACCAATGGCTGACTTTAAAAAATACAGCAGTCTGCTTAATCTTTACTCACATCCATAATGCTAGTACAGAATAGAGAACAGAGAGGAAGAGAGGGGGGAAGTTATATATAAAACAGGATAATCTCAGCAATCAAAGCACCAGGGAATTGCCTTAACTGCAACAACTGAAAAAAAAAGGTAGAGAAACTGAATCCAAAAGCAATGTACTGTAGCCAGAGGTGTAATATCATTTGTAATATCATTTGACTCAGACTTGACAGTTTAGTGCAGTGGTAACTCTCCTCTAAACTTAAGTGCCTTTGTACATTTCTCAGTGCAATCCTATTCTTCTGTGCTATTATTGAAGCTGCACATGCATTGGTATGTCTCTTTCTCTTTAGTTTCTTTTATGGTTATGACTAGTGTGTAATGTATTTTTCTCCCTGTAATGATCCCTGTCTGCCACCAAGTCCAGAGTGCAAACAAGATGTGACATTACTGCAATGCAGCCATGTTTAAATTGAAATATCATTGGAAGGACAACACATTTCAGCCCCCTGCCTTACAGTACTGACGAGTTATGCATGCAATAGTCATTGTTTACTATTTTCATATGAAAACAATGAATGGTTGAATGGGGATGGTATTTAATAAAAGATTTTACAGCTGATAATCAGGTGATGAATCATAGTCATGGCCTTCAAAAAATATTTTAAAATAAAACTGCATTTGTCATGAAGTAGATAATCACATTTCTGTCTTTTTTAATAGGTAAATATGATATCTACAAACTTCTTCTCATTCTCTTTTAACTTTCTATAGAGAATAAAGGTTCATGTGAATTAAAAAAAAAAAAAGTCTAGGAAAAAACACCAAATAGCAGCTACAAGCTTGATCTTTCTCTACGTCACAAGAGGGAGAGAAAAGTTGGTTGCAATAGTATAAGTAAGAATTCTATCAGTTTGTTAGGAGAAATCCCACATCAGAACTACTCTACACTCCAGACTGATGCATACAGAGTACAGTAAAGGTAGAAAACCAAGCATTAACAGAGAATGAAAACATGGGATGTTGCAGTAGATTTGGACTCACCACAGCTTTTATAAGATGATGAAGAAGGCCTGATAAATCTAAATGAATGGCTGTCATGGCCCTCACCAACTACTTCTGTTCAGTTCACCAGAATATGACCTGTCTATACTTCTTTGCTCCCATACATAGGGTAGTTCTGGTACTGTCCTTACAAAAATAAGTTAGGACAGGGAATGAAAAAACCTTTCATTTCCCTTTCTCCACGGAGGAACAAATATTCTTATTGTTCTGCATAACCCCCCCAAAAAACCCCAAAACAACCCAACCCCAGAAACATATAAACACCTCCCACCAACACACAGAACCTTTTAATACAATAAATATATTGAAATGGAAGTTAATATTCTGGAGAACTGAGACAGATGGTAGCCTGTGGCCATCCAGGACTTTCTCGTGATTCTTCTACCTAACTACTCTACATACACAAGCTGGTGGTTTTCTTCACAACCCTTGAACTCCCCCACTCTCAATTTCTCCCCTCTCAAAAAAAGGAAAAAAAAATCTACTCTTGACTGCAAAGAAAAGCAGCAGGTATCACAATAACATACTCCTTCAGATATTTAGGTAATGTACCAAGTTTTTTTTCCTTTTCCAATGGAAGGTGAGAGATAATGTTGGAGTAATTTGGAGACAATGTCTTGAGCAAAATTTTATAGTCCTTTACTGCCTTTCCACCTGATATTTTTGGCTTTTGCTACAGAAACCATTACAAAGTTAATTCTAAAATCCACTAATACTTGTTTGTCAAGTTATATTTCATAGTTCCTAGTTCACATTAAAAAGAAAGACTATAATACAGTTTTGGGGTAACACAAATACTAAGTTAAACACAAGTCATAGCAAGTAATACAAACAATAATAAGAAATCTTTGAAGTACTATAAACAGTTTTAATCAGACTTAGTTCTTTATTATTTTAGCCTAAAAATTTATAGACTCCTTTTAGCAGAAGGGGCTGGATAGCATTTGTGAAACCATGCAATAGTCTCATGGGCAAAAACAATTGTAGGTAAATCTTTTCTGACAAATGTTGTCTAATCTGTACTTTACAGGTCCAGCAGTGAAAGTTCTGCAGGCCCCCCAAGCAGTCTATTCCAACATTTGCCCCTCACTACCTGTCTTTCCCTTCCAATCTCCAACTTCGATTTTTCTTATTACAGTTTAATACCTTACTTCTCTTATGATAGATGAACATTAGGAATAATTTCTTTCTACTTTACTGGTATTTTAATATAGCTGAAGACTGCCTGGTAAAATAGTCTCTATTTCTCAGCCCAAAGAGCAACAGTTCCTCCTGCCATCTCTAGGAAGACCTTATTCCTATGTCTTTCTTGATTCAGCAGTCTTTTCAGAAAGACTCTTCAGAACTCTTTCAGAATTCTTCCCAAATAATTAACATCTCACTTGGAACAATTCATGAGTCAGTTACACACAAGCTGCTGGGCTATGCATAGCTGTAGAGTGACACATACACCCTTAACTTCTTTTTAATTTACATTTCTGGAATGCTTAGAGCACAACTACTACACACAGTATACTTCTCCCTCAGTCTTCAGAGTTTGAGCATAATATCAGCACTTCAATCATTTGACATACTTTAGAAATCACACAGTGAATCTGGACTCCTCCCTAATGGTGTTATTCCTGATTCTGGGTTAGGACTGAATTGATGAGGAACCAGACCTCTGGAAGTGAGCTCCAGAGGAGTTTGAGCATTACAATAAGTATATAAGAACAATATGATTAAATTATATGATTCTATGTGGGAGAGAGTATTACTGAGGTTGGATGAAATGAGAAAAACCTGGTCACCTTTAGTCTAGAACAGCAATATCTACTAGCAACAAGCAGCTACACATTGAAGTTCATTACCTGTTTTGGTATGGGAGTGTGTATTCTTCCTTCAGCTCCAGTTTCTAATACATATCTTTGCATTCTTTTTGCTATTTTCCTTTAAACTTCTTACATATTTAAGTGTTCTCTCTGTGCTTGTTTGGTGTTAAGGTGCTATTGACTTTTTGTATAAATTCTTTGTATTTCCATGAAATAACTCATTAATTAAATATATGTCCAAGGTAAAAATTTTGGAATTACCTTGTGTGAACTCCCTTGAGAATTAACATAGCTTTGAAAAAAAGGTTTGAGCAGGTCCTTCTGCCCTTCACTCCCTACAGTTTCAAGAAAAAGGAATTAAAGTTCTCTGTATCATATTAACTATGGCTTCACTCATGATGTCTGGATATTCTTACGTTTTTAATAACTGTCTGCATTTGCACAGATAAGCTAAGTCTTCCTCTATTTAGGCTCTGAAACATTTACCTGATCCTGTTACGTTTTCCTTCAGAATCAGGTCTTACACAGACTACTTGTACTTTGTGGATTTCCTGTTGATGGTCTTATGTGGTAGGTGAGGAAAGAGAAGAGATGAGAAAAATTTATAATGAGTTTTACTTATCATCTTCATTAACTTTTTTTGCAGTTGTATAATCTTCTTTTTTTTTTATCTTAACTGTAAAACCATTCTGATTTCTTGAAATTTACCATGATCATCAGTAGACATTCCCAATTACTACTTCATTTTTTGATGTTCTTTCTTTTTTAAGGTAATGTTATCTTCAAGATTAATTTCTTCAGTCAGAATATTTAGCAGTTAGACTCAATGGCCTAAAAGATCATTTCCAACCTAAACAATTTTATGATTCCACGATTCTATGATTTGCAGAATTTTTTAGCCATTTTATAAACACATATATTTATATACACATTTATACTCACTGACTTATTCAGGTATTTCAAGATAAATTATTTTCTTTTTAGGCAGCAGGACCATTTTCAGTAAAAATCAAGCATAATTATGTTCTCCACATTTTCCCAAAGAAAAACACTTGCACCCATAACCTCATTATCAATTCTGTTCTTTCAAGTTACCATAATAGAGACTAACAAGGCAAGCAAAACACCTCTCAAAGACCTGAAGAACTGATTTTCCAGAGGCAAGAAATCTATTCCTCAACTGCTCCCAGGCAGACGAAGCAGCTGCATGCAGTACTTTGCTATGAAAGAAGGAGTTAGCATCACTGAATGCAAAGATTTCTCATCCTGACTTTTCAGGCTGACTTAAGCAGAGCAAAGGGTACTTTCAAAGTGGAAGATGAGTTTAGATTTGTTCTGTCCCTGGCTCTTAAACTCAAGCTGCCAACAATCCAATCTTGACTATTATACTTAAGCTACCAACAAGCGATTGCAACTTGTGAAATATGCACTGATCTCTTGTGCACTGGACTAAATGAGCTGATCATTGCCTCAGCCATATGATAATCCTAGTGACCAGACTTTTTATTAGGACAAGGAACTTACTTGTTGTTGCTTTTGTTTGGAAGGCAGAACTACCAAATAAATTCATAGTGCTATATTTTGATAGCAAATAGGGACAACTGAGACCATGGTTTGATAAGTTAAACAATTCCCAGGCTCAACATCTATTATAAACAATGATAAGAAATGTTATGGTATTATCATATGCTCATTGACCTCTCTCTGTTCAAGCTGCTGTTGAAAACTGATCTGATATAAAAGAGAACAATGAAGTATTTAATAAAATTGAGCTGTACCATCCAACTGTTTGGCCTGGGCAAGGCACACTTCTGAGAAGATATAAATTTTTACAAATAATATAAATAATCAATTCCAACTACAATATTCATATAAAGATTCATCTAAGAAGAGCCTGAATCCTTCTATGAGTTGACAGAACTCTGTGGGACTTTGCAGAAGCACGCAAAACCTGCCCAAGCAAATGGTCCTACTGGATCACAAATTAATTTTTAAGTAGCAAATGTACAATCCAACCACATCAGCTATTTCCAAAATTATTGCAATGACAAATGTGCACATTCAAGGCCTGTCACCTACTGCTATTTTAGAAGATTATAGTGAAAAACAAGAGTCTGCACAAAAAAGCACCTATTAATGCGACTTTCTCTGGGAATCCCACTGACACTGAGGGGTCTTGCAGTTCAAAAGGCCTCTACACAAATAAACTAGCTGTGCTTTTACTTGACTTTCTAACATAAAATCATATATACTTTTACATAAGCACGGTTTATGAAAGTACTTTGCTATTACTCCTTGGCAGCATTCTTGGCCTTTACAGAACCATCCTCAAAAGGTATATTTAACAGTATTTAGGAATACTTGTGATATTAGAACTATAGGGACCGTTCATTTAATTTTTAATTCTCCTGTAACCTGCCATTGATACACAAGGTTTTTTAATTTCATGATTGTCCAATAAGAAATGCAATCACATTTTTATAATCAGTAACAAGAATGTTATTTCATAGGGTCATGGATTTGATTTGATATTGTGATTACATCATCTCTAGGATTCATAACAGAACGTGTGTAGAAAAGTGATTTCTTGAATTTTTGCATTAATATACACCATCTCTTTTCTGCAGAATGTTGTTTTATTTCTTTTCCTGCTGGAATATAACAATATATAAAATGTGAGGCCAACAATGAAATAGCAGTCAAAAAGTTTAGGGACCCTTTGATCAGTGTATTAAAGACTTGTTCACAGATGAACTATTGGGCTTCCAAAGTTTTATGTTAAAAGTTAATATGCTTAAGATAATCAATCTCAGCTGCACTAGACCTTCAGTAATTTTGTTTCTATCATCAAACCATCCTTATGGGGTTGAATATAGTGGTAGTTCATAATGAAGCACTTCGTATAGAAGCAGCTGTCTCCTCACCTGTATCACAGTTCATCTAGAGGCCTGGAGAAATTCTTCAATTTAGCAAGCAAATTTAAGTCATTATTAGAAATGACAGGGAAACCTGATGAAATTGTACTTTCAATTGGAAAACAAAATTGCAATCAGACCAACATGATTTCCTCATGGTCTGACCATGCTAATGCCAAGTCGAGACATGGGCAAATGTATTTAAAAGTCATAATGGAGTATTACCATGCAATCTCTTTTTACTGGCCCTTATTAATATAAAACTTCAATTTGCATGTAAATGCGGTCAACTTTCATATCATCAAAATACATGAGGCCTGGGAAAGTAATGAATTGGAGTTTGATGCGGCAATTACGGACGTTTATAAAGAATTTTAAAGAGGTCATTCTAGCCTTGGCTGAGAAAATGAGGAAATCAACAGGGAATATTGTCAATATAGCAACAGTGGGAGTTGGAGTCAGTCCCAGGTGTTAGAAGGCCAGATGATGATTAATAGAGAGGGAGTATGAAGCCTTTCACCCAGAAGGACTGGGCTGGACCTGAGGCTCAATAACAGAAATCTCATGAAAAGGTTCTTGCTGGGTTCCCACTTTAGCTGCCTCAAAATGTGTTCCAGAGGGAATAAAGTAGCAAGTGTTTATGTGAGAGAGCACTGCTGAAGGTTTAATTGGGCTCTACATCCTTTCAGCTCCCTTCAGTAGTTGATATGCAGTTTAACCTTTTTTTCCCCACCTCAGATACTTCAGTGCCACTGGGATTTTAATAAGGCACTAACTTGATAGCTTGGAAAAACACTGACTTTGCTGCTAAATTGAGTTAAACTGCTTTATTGTGTCCTAATGACAATTTTAAAATCTCTTATTTCTAAACAAAGAAAAAAAAAACTAAAAATATTTTTATATTGGTTGAAGATTTTTAAAACCTAAAAACTGATGCACAAAGGGTTTCTTTCCTTCTCTGTCCACTGAAAAATTTCAGATGGAGAAGAAATTTAAATAAGTGAGAAAAATCAATGCCAAAATGCAAACAGAGCTACACAGTTCTATTTCTTTAAAAGAATAACCTGCTTTTATAAGGCAAAAGCCTTCTAATGAGTGAACACAGCACTGTGGCATCTGATGAGAGGGGGTCTAAACAGGGAGGAACTAGTTTTTAGTAGATAATGTACCAGTGATTGGAATCTCATCACCACATAACATTGTGTGTTTTGGTGTAATTGCTTAGACCAACCTGAAATGAATTAAACATTTCCACCGAGCTGACTTTCCAAACCAGCAGTTTCTTCTGTACACCCAGCAAAGGTGTCACCAATTACATACAGAACCCAAAACCATGAAAGACCAGGCCCCAGGTTCCTCGTACTGTCTCAGGCTGTCACCTTTCTTGTGGTGGTAGCCAACTGACTTCAGCATGCTATGGCTTAGTTTTCCCATCTATAAAAAGCAATCTATAGTGTGCTTATCTTCACAGGAATGGTAATGAAGCTTAATTAATAAATATTTATTAAGTGCTTTGGGATCTTAAACTGGAAAGTGATAAAAGTGGATTTTTTTTATTTTAACATTGTCATGTAAACAAGCCATATATCTGGTAAAATGTTTCTTCTCTACAAATAAAATCAAGGTTGCTGGCAAGGATCATAGAAAAGAAAATAATGAAATAAAAATCAATTCATCTACAGAACAAGATTAATTTTAGTTTTCTTAATTCCTCCTACTCCTGTTTTCTCCTTTTGTTTTCAAAACTTAATTTTCAGTTACGGTATTTCTAATAAATCTCCAGATCAATTAAACATTTTAGGTTACAGTAATTAAAGCAAGATAAGTAATGACATTCAAGATTTCTTGGATGCTATAATACATTGTAGAGAGAGAATAAGTTTCAATGAAATTTAAGAAATAAGTAAATAATCTGACCAGCACTTTTAAATCGTATTATTAGAAGTATTTTTTATTGTCACTTCCAGTTTTCATAGGAATGCATTTTTGGTTCTGTACCTCAAGTAAACACTGGAAAATATTCACTGGCAACCTGAAATTCTCAGAGCACAGCATCTCTTTCCCTATTACTTTACCAGGCTTATAGACAGACTATTCTCCCAAGGGATGGCATGGTAAAAGAATGTTAATATTTCTGTAACCCTTGAGAGTCCTTGGCCTAAACATTTGTAACTTTCAGTGATTTGGATGACAAGTGATAAAGGGAATGCTGTTATTAAACAAGGAAGGTTAAAAACATTAGAGACAACATTATGGTCTGCTACAGAAGTCTGGTTTCTTAACCACTTTTCTGATAAATTTACAGGATCTGATATGTAATTGTGGGAAGTTATAATTTTTCAGTAGGCCTGAGAGCAAGACTGATGAAAATATCAAAAATGTGTGGGAGGTATTAAATCTATTCTAAGCTTTACATAAACCTTAGTAATTAGGAATTTTTTTACTTTACTGTAAAAGATAGGTACATTTATGCATGATCAATCATTACTAATGTAGTTGTATCAGCTTTATCTGGTATTTTATTCAATGTTTGACACTATAAACAGTTAAGAACACTTAACTGTGAAGAAAGCAAGAGAAGTCTTTTTGTAAAACAATATTTTTATGATCCTACTTTACACGGTAAGAAAAAAAGCAAAACAAACCCAGAAGTCTGAATCTTCATTAGATGACTGATAAACTGGACTTGTGGACAAAACAAATTCAGAAAATCCTGGAAAATTTTCTTTTTCTTTAGCTGGCAAAATACTCTGCAATATAATAGAAATTAGGGGGAAAATAGAAACCCTAACTTTGATAGTTAAGTAACAGTGTAGGAAAAAATAACAGATAGCAAATATAGCAAGTATAGTTTATACCGCAAATATAGTTTACTATATTTGGGGAATGACTTATGCAAAAGGACTCATTGACAGACCATAGGTCTTGTAGATAAAAAGAGTCCAAAAATTTGAATCTATAGAAATTTAGGAAATATCACATAGACAATTATTTGAATCAAGCACTGAGGAAAGCACTGAGGAAGCAGTAATATTTTGACACAAGTGTTGATTCCACTTCAGAAGAAAAATGACATTAAGTCCATGGACTAGACTACCATGGAACGCTTATCACTGTTTCACCCCTCAAAGCTGCTCTTAATGATCCTCACTGAATTCTAAACTATCAGAGAGACGTTGGTTGCTATATCCCTGGCATGAAAACACTCAGTGTCACAGATCCAATTTCCCAACTTGATCCCATGACTGGTGAGATTTGCCATGAGTTCTGTAAGACCATATCCCTATTTTTAGTTGTAAGCAGGTCACTAAGCACCACAAACCCAACAGCCTTGGTGTCATAAGGAGCCATGAGGAAACACAGTCAATATAGTTATATAGTCAATAACAGTTATATAGTCAATAGACAGAAACAGAACTAAACCCAGCTAACAGGAACCAGAAATTTATGTGTTAGTTTAATTACTCTTCTGGCCTTTATAAAAGATCTCAATATAATCTGTCTGACTAGACCACGATTCGTTATTACTAAACTCCCTGGATAACTAGGGTTCTTAGGAAGATTTGAAGACTGCCCACTCCCTCACTATCTTTATGTCACAAAAGACTTTAAGTGCCTGAGCATCTGTCTGGCTATTCAGTCTGAAATGGATCTAAGCACACAAAGAAAGTGCCTCCAGAACTTCAAAACAACATAAAAGAAAAATTTGCTCTGTTGTAGAATAGTCTTGGGCTTTATTTTGACTTAAGTGTCTTTGGGAGTTATTCAGTACTTGCACCTTCCCTGAGATTTATATAACCGTTATTTAGAAAGAAGAGTTTGAAAATATTAGAAACACAAAACTAATCGCTAATGGGGAACTTCTTGTTTATTTCAAAAGCTAACACTTGTACTACGGGTAGGTGGTCTCCTGTATTGCAGCAGCATAAAAGCTCATAAATAGCTCAGATATCTGGGGGTAATGTATGTTGTCATATCCCCAAAGTCGTGGGGATGGGTATGTGCATCCTGGAGGGATGACAAGATGAAGGATGAAAGCACAAGCAAGTACTTTTCAGAGACACCAATAGGTGATATGGATGTCTTGGATCATATGCAGTTTATCTTAATCAGTCATCCTGAGTGCAATCACAAGAAAGAAAAAATGTAAGAAAAAAACTGTAAAGAAATGAAAGAAGGAATTTTTTAATGCATTAAAAAAAAACTGCAAGAAACAAAGACAAAACAAAGAAAAAGCCCCACTATATTTGTATAGAGGAAGGATTACTAGACAAGACTGTTATTCAGCAGATTTCTGAACCCAAAGTGCATATTGTCTTATCCTTTTAAAAATGTATTAATTATTCCATTACTAATTCCCACAGTACTGCCTTTCATCTTCACAGCTGATAAACACTCAACATAAGAAAATTCCTTTGGATTCTATTTCACACTGATATTCTGCTTCTCAAATTAAACATTCACATAAAATATCATCTAAAACTCACAGCAAGTGGAACTTCTTACCCAAACTCCTTTGAGAAAATCTGCTTTCTTTGTTTTCTTCCTTTTCTCTACTCAACTAAGTTTTACTCCTCCAGACCACCTATTTAACTTGCCTTCAGGTTTCTTTGCTCCTCCACTTCATTTCACATATCTTTGACTATGTCGTCACCTCACTATACACGTGTTTTTCTTACTCTCTAGTTCATAACTTCTTTCAGTTAAATAGATGTTTCACATACTGTTAAGTTCTTCTAGCCTTTTTTTCTTCCTAAGCAAGCTCCTTTCCCAGTCTAGTTTCTTTTCTTTCTCCACCAGTCCTTTTTTTGTGCCACAGAAGATCTATTTGCATACTCGCCTTCTGTCCTTTTACCTCATCTTTCCCTCATTTTTCTTTTACTGCCTCCAAATTCTTCCTGGTCAATTACTGAATCACCCAATCTCAAGACCCATGAAATATGCCACATGATGTGCAGAAACAGTTCTTGCTGTCTCAAAGTTTATGCTTTTCCCAAAATATATGTATGCACTTTAAGATAAGTTAGATTTTTAAAAGATAATCATTTATGCTATGCTACTGTAGAGCAAGATAACGAAGTTATTAAAGAGATAAGACTGTCAATATCCTTTTGAGACCCTGAACCCATATGACACAATATGTTTTCTTCATCAGTGTTGAACAGAAGATGTTTGGACAAAAGTCAAGGTAATACTTTCTGCTCTATCTTCTGTTAGGGGGACTACCCCACTATAGGCTTCATGTTGGGTTCATTGGCTGAAGAAGTTTGCCTTAGCAGATTTATAAACTGACTCTTGATTCTATAGAGTTCATCTCTCTGTCATGTTACAGAAATCTTGTTTGAGGAACTAACAATAACAGAATCACCAAATCTGCTCCTAGCTAAGGGGTAGAAACTATATATATAGTTATATATATAAGGGGTAGATATATATAGTATATATATAAGGGGTAGAAACTATATAGAAACTTGTAAGGGCAGGTAGATTTCCATCAATACACAGATTTAGCTGGTTATCAGTAACTGAGAACAGATCTCCCAGTTCTGCAAAGGCAGGGGGTTTATGCCTTTTATGTACCCAAAGGTCACAATTTATTCTGACCATAACACCTCTGAATCCTTAAATGGCTCTCCAGGTTCATTGGACGTGAGAGAGGAGGGTACTCCGGTAGGATGATCCAATGTGTAGGTTAGCTGACCTTGGAGCTCTGCTTCACATTCAGAGGCTGGAGCTTTTGTTTGCAGTCTTCAGTTCAATGTCACTGTGCAATCAACAGAGCAACAGGTGAGATTTGTTGCTCATTACCCAGTTTTTGCTCTTCACTCAACTGTTTCATCACTGATTTGGGTTACAGTGCATTTAGATCTCTGGAGCTTCCTAAATATTGAGCTGCACTAGTGATTCATGTCACTGCCTTCATGAAGCAGCTCTAGAAGTTTTCAGTGTAACAAATAATTTTCCAATTTCATTTTTGTACAAAGCAGGTTGTTTCATTAAAAGTCTGTACCACCAGATTGGGTTTTTTTTTTTTTTCTGTTACATATTAAGTATAAACAAAAGTGAATCCTTCTTCTTTTTGGTGAAAAAGCTCAGTCATTGTCCTCCAGAAGATCCCAGACAGGCCTTTATACAAAGAGTACAACAACAAAAATGTTTTCATATTTCATAACTATGATAAACTGATCATTCCTTGCATATGGATAAATATGCTATTATATGTCTCTGAAATTTGCCAGCTACTGTATGCAAGATGCTTTTTTTGTCTCTCCTCTCCTATTTTTTCTGTGCCTATTAGATGCATAGTTGAAAGCTCTTGAATCCTTATTTATAGAATAGGGATCCAGTGTAAAAGACGTTATATGTTGATGTAATGGAAATAGCTGCAGCAAGGATGTGTGATATAGGTAAGCTCAATATATATATAAACTACATACTTATTCTAACAGAATTTATGGTATAAGTAACTACATGCATATTCTAACAACAGAATAGCTTGTGTCCCAAAGGCCTTCAGTGTAAATAGAAGAAAATGGCAGTATTACAAAGGAGATTGAAAACAAAACAGTACTAACTATAACTAGCAGCATGAAAAGCAGTAATGACAGCACCTCATCTTTCTCAGCACTGAAGTATATGGGTACATAGGTAGCACAAGTGTACTTGCATGTGTGTGTAAAGGTAGCACAAGAGAGCAGAGATGAAAAGAAGGATAATGATCTCTTTCCATCCTTTTTTCTCTGAAATTAAGATTAGTGTATCAATCCAAAGAAAAAAATAAACCCTTTTTAAAAAGAGTTGTTACTTGCCTCATTGCTTCTATAATTTTCCCCCAGATCCTTCTATATGTAACCACTAGTTCCAATTCCACCCTTATTTGTGAGATTTATTCTGACTATAAAAATATTTGAACATTCTTTTTTTCAGTCTTAGCTACTAGCACTTTTTCTTTAGAAGCAGAATATAGATTTGATGTTAAGTGTTATGATAATCTCAGTACCATTACTATGTCATGGTTTATCAAGCTGTTGATTTGTGAACCACTGACTGTGATCACATACATTTTGAACTAGTATTGAAATCTCCATCTTTGCATTTCATTTTGTCTAAGAACAGTTTAGTGTCCTTCTTTGACTTCCTCTGAATGAGAAAGATTATGATAATTGTGTGGATTTCACTGATTTCAGAAAAAAAAAGAAAGAAACATGACTATCATCTGTGATAGCTTGCTTGACTTAAACATTAATGGTATTTGGATTAATCTCCCATGGTTACTGCGAGCAAGAAACTAACCACAGAATGTTTGCATTCTTTAGCATTTCTTTTATTCCCTTTGCATGACATTACTCTTTACAAGACACAAGTCTTTACAACACACCCTCTCTTTCCTATATTTATTGCTTTTGGCCTAACAGTATGCATGCAGTCCCTAGTGAACACAAAACTCAGTTTTTCAATGCATCCCAAAGAGAAACATGGGAATTCTCTAATGAGCAAAATTATCCTTCCTTCTACAGAGGGGAATACCTCTGGACGAAGTGGAAATTGTACTTGTCTTGACTTCCAGTCAATTCTAGAGTCAGTTTCGTAATGGTCTTCTAAATTTTTGATAGTCCTATTGCAGTCTTGTTGTAATTGGCTAGAGAACAATAAGGTAAAATCTTATGCCTCATCCCAGTGTGTGGTACTATACTAGACAGCAACTACTAATTGTAAGAGACAGGAAAAATAAGGATAAAGGAAGACTTTTATTATAATAATGCAGTTATCAGGCTGATGATGAAAATAGCTGTGTAGTTGTTCTTCCTGTTCATTCACATTAACCTTATGTCATACTTGGATAAAACAGACAAACAAAGCAGACCAACAGACACAAACACACAACCCAGCCCCAACCCCCAAAAAAGAAGGAAAAATAAACAAAACACACAAAAAAACACCTAACTGAAAGAAACTTTCTCATATGGACCCCTCACTTCAAGAAAGACATTGATGTGCTGGACCATGTCCAGAGAAAGGGAATGGAGCTGGTGAAAGGTCTAGCAAGTAATGGGTAATTCATATGATCAGCAGCTGAGGGAGCTGGGGTTGTTTAGTTGTAAGAAAGGGAAACTTGGAAGACCTTATCACTCTCTACAACTCCCTGAAAGGAGGCTACAGCCAGGTGGGGCTTGACCTCTTTCCCCAGGCAGCCAGTGACAAGACCAGGGGAAATGGCCTTAAGCTGAACCAGGGATGGTTCAGGTTGTTCATTATGAAGCCTTTCTTCATGGAAAGGGTTGTTAAGCATTGGAATGGACTGCCCAGGGAAGTGATGGAGTCACTGTCCCTGGAGGTGTTCAAGAACTGGTTGGATTTGCTGCTAAGGTTTAGTTGTGTTTGGTCAAATGTTGGACTCAATGAACTTGGAGATGTTTTTAACCTAAATGATTCTGATATCTCTGAAGTATGATGGAAATTTATGAGACTTTTTTAGCAGTACCACAAGGTACTGTATGATCAGTGGAAGGCAGGAAATCAAACAACAGTTACTGGACTGAAAATAAGGGAACACAGGACAATAGTTTGAATGAGGGAATATTTGCTTTCAATCATTTTGTTTACTCCCTTACCACGAGATGATAAAATTATAATTCTGCATTCTGACTGATGTGAAACCAGCAGGAGTAGCTACCCTATCAGGTACTACTGCTCCCCAGAAAACTCTAAAGATGACAGTCAGGAACCAAGTGTGTAGTCCCTCAGCACAGTTTTCCTGATTCCTTGTGCAGTATTTCTGGATTTGATAGTACAATTCACATATTCACAATTCACAGTCATATGGTGTCACTAGAATAGTCTGCAACACAACAAAAGTTGAAAACTTGATCGCGCTGATAAGTGAAACACATATTAGTTGATATTTGTATTGAACTACATATAAAATAAATAAGACAAGGAGTTCTGTACTGATTGCATTATTCCTTTTCATATTTAATTCAACAAAACCTCTCTGTTTTAGAATCCACTTCTTACAGATATGTCAATGTCTTCAGAATTCAGAACTACTTTGTAACATAAACCAGAGGGTTGCTATAGAATTGAAGTAGTGTGCTGCCAAGTAGCAATGCCTGTGTGGATAAAATAGTTTTATTTTATTCTTTTGTGCCAACAAAAAAGACATCAAAATTATAAAAGTATTTTTACTATAATATTAATGAATTCTATTGAATTCTACATTTTTATTACAATTTTTCTGAGGATGAAATCTACTTTTTAGTTTTGCAAATATTTTTCATGTTTGGTGTGTTTCATGTATGGCTGTTTGTCACAGTCATCTCCAAGACTTGAAAAAGAGCTTGCATTTCATGGCGTAAGCTTTTACTTTTTATTCTTCTGTCAATACCAGTTGCACCCTTTCCCTGATCCTCTTTTTCTTGATTTACTAATAAATTTCATTTTATTATTTTCTTATTCTCTCCCTTACTCTTTTTTTTTTTTCTATGATCATTTTTTAACCTTTCCCTCCTTCTACTAATTTCTGTGTTTCCTAATTGTGTCCCACTTTCTCACCCTTTTGAATCAGGGAAAATGGTTTAGTAGCCAGAGCAATTCTCTGTGGAAACAACAGATAAGAGAAAGAACAAAGGATATTTATGCAAAGGGCTTTTCTTTTGCATGATGTTTAGCCCTTCAGAGGTCAGTGGGGCTGATGTCCACGCAGTTAAGATTGAAAAACCTTTAATAGTCCAGAAATTTGGCACACTGCTGAGATGCAACTCTAAACCTTGTTTCAAAGAAAGATATGGAAAAGAATTCAGGATAATTGATAAGTGTAACTGTAAACATTTTTTTATTTTTACATGAAGACCCTGACACTGTATAAAATATTTCTACTTTGAGAAAAATACTGTCTACACTTGCTTCTCCTGGCACTGCATATTTAGGTTGTGACTATTTCCTGCATTGTGAAGAAAATATTCAGAGGCTCAATAAGTTAAATTGCCATTGAGATGGAGCAAAATGATAAAGGAACAAAAAAGTTGCCATGTAAACTCTCTTTGAGTTAACTAGACTCGGTATTGCTAAAGTTTGCTACTTTTCTCACATATAAAACCATCATTTTTATTAACATTATGTGTGATGCTTTGCATTGTCATTCTGCCTAGAGACAAATATATACGAGTTTATAAACAGGTAATTCTGTTTTGTTATGATTTAGTTTTTGTTTGTAAGAAACTCACCTTCTTGCAACACTGATGACATCAAGAGGAATTACTGTAGAATTCAAAGGCACCGCATCTTTGTTGACAGTTTCAGCGGTGTATAATGTTTAATTTTTAATCTGATGAGCTATATGTGTGGCTAATGTAGTTTGCATTTAAAGTCCTTGGTACTCATTTACCATATTGAAAATTTGAAATAAAGTTTCAAAATAGCTTGAAATATTAATTAGAGAATTTATAGTTAATCTAATCCAAGTTGGAAATACTATAGAATAGTTATTTTTGAATCTTTCACTGTAATAAATATGAATTAATTGACACCAAAACTATGATCAGAATGACTGACACTTTTAACAATGGAATTTGAATAATAATGATAATAATTTTACATTAGTATAAAAATGTATTTTCAGATTGAGGATAGAAAATAAGAAATATTATCAGGTCTCAAAATATAAATTTTATGAATTATTTTTAAACATTGATACGAACATCAACTTCAATCTATGTTCACAAATATTCCTTTCTTATTTTTTTTAATTTCACATTATTAGTGGAAAAGGAGACCACCTATCTGGTTAAATGTAAAGACTTACACTTAGTATTAAACTTATGATTGGTCATGTGAAAAATATGGTAAGATTTGTTCAAAAGCTGAAAGGATGGCATTCCTTAATCAAAGCAAGTATAAAACAAGAGTAACAACAATGCTCTTCTGTTGCTGACATTCAAGATTTCTTGAAGGCAACAAGTGTGATAAGAATGGCCATTTTCCCCTTCACTTGTGTTCTGGCCATTCACTTTTGCTGTGTGTCTCAAGCAGGTTTTTCACAGCATTATGCAAGAGGTGGCTGCTCCAAAATCTCATGTAAATCTGGACCGAGTTACGTTTTCACAACAACAATCTTTATGATTTTCTGATGAAACAGCTGACCCTAATACTATGCTTTGTTAGTCCTGGAAAGCTGTAGCTGTCAGTATTTTGAGGAAAGTAGACAAAAAAATATCTTTTGAAGTACATGAACAGCTTAAGTTTTTTGACAATAACATGCTCTTATAAAGTGATAGTTTTTACCTTGCAAGGACTAGAGAAAGTATAGTACAAAGTATTTACTGGCTCTCAGACCACTAATTAGGTGTTGAAAACTGACAGCTATATTATTAGTGGGGAGTATGCACTTGTAATTTCTTGGTTTGATTTCCTCCTTGTGCTACTCCTAAGTCAGGCTTAAGTTTCATGCTCAGAAGCACTTATGTGTTTGTCATAGTCTGTCTTATTTTTATTTGCTAGTCAAAAAGTAGCAGGTTTGAATGGCATAAGATGTATCATTCATCCAACCAAACCCAGACATATCTAAGAAACCCAATCTGTTCCTACTTTCAGTGAAGTGGGTTTTATGATTTTTAGAGCCCTATTTAACTAGACAGAGTCTGAAGGCAGAGATACAATTGGAAACATAATTCTTATTTGAAGTAATATCTTGAAATAAAACTTTCTGAAATTTATATCTCAGGAGATAAGTGCAGTCTTCATTCGGAAGTAAGATGTCCAGTGGGAAAACACTGACAGCTGAACTATAAACAGGAAATGCATGACAAGAGTAAAATAATGCATAAAATAGAATACCTCAATTTTTAAATTTAACTTAATTTTTTTTCTTCTATTTTTGTTAGATTTGTATCAGAGGTCAGTTCATCTGAATTTACTTTAAAAACTCTCACTTCAAAATTATTTAATTCTTTCTATTGCCTATGAAAAGAGACTCAAGTGACTAATTCAGACACAGGCAACTAATTTTTAGTTGCCCAAGGAAGGGCAGGTGAATTTCATCCATATTCTCTTAAAGAGAGCAAATGCCCTTATTTTTTAACAATATACAGGATTGGACCAAGTGAAAAAACAAAAAGTGAGTCTCTATATTCTTCTATTGAGCTAAAGAACAATTTTGCTCAGTTTTTTTACTTATTTTAATTCATATGCTGCACTATGAAACTTTTTGGATCTACAAATGAAACTAAAGCTTAATGAAATTTGACCTTTTAAAGAGTTTGGGGGATTGTAGAGGTGTTAAGAGAATTAAAATAGCATTTTTGTTTAGACTGAAAGAATAAAAATGGATGTTGTCTGGAGGATCTAATGGTGTAGAGAAAAAAAAAGAATATATATATATATCAATATATATATATATTCTTTTTTTTTCATTATAGCTACTTAAATTCCTCATCTCATCTAAATAGCACAGGAAAACAAGACGCTGAAGAAAAATACCAGGTCATCAGTTTAACAGTTCTACTCAGAGTTTTTACAAATTAGGCAATATTTGAGAAAACTTATTTGTTCACCCACCTACTGACATTCAAAACCCGGAGAGTTCAAAATGCATGAGAGAAAGGAAAACATATGCAATTTAGCCAAAATACAAGACATAAGAATCTGATTTCACCCATTTTCAGTGGGTGAAATGGCAATGTACAAGTTTTATCTCAGGTAAGAATCTTCTTTTGTGGCAACTGTTTTCCAAACAAAGGTTCGTGGATAATTTAGAGTAAAGATTAAGAGAATAAAGTAAGAATAACCCCAAAATGTTGTGATGTGGTTTTTGCATTAAGTTTGTGTTTGCCCACTATTCTTCTCCCTAATCTCCTCCCCTCCCAACTTGACAAGCTCCCCAAGCCCTTCCCTAACTTCCTTCCTCCCAAGTTGTCAATCCTCCCTATCCCTACCCCTTTTCCCAGAGTTTTCCTTGTCTATCTTGTAGTATTCGATACCCCATTTGTTACTTTGTATTATCCCCCTCCCCTGCTCTCCCTCATAGGTTTATAGAATGTTAGTCCTGCCCTAGATTCCTCCCCTGCCATGCCCTCATTGGTTGGTTGCCCTATACCACTCCCCCTATAAAAATCTCTGCAGACCCCCTGGGCTTTGTCTTGGGGTCCCAGGTCTTGGATCTAAAAAATCCATCCAGTTCTACCCCAAGACCCGTGTCATCGTTATCTGTTCCTGCGCCGGACCAAGTGATAACTGGGAATAACAGAGCCCACAGGGGGAGGGTCGTGCCCCTGCTGTCACTGCCCAGCACGATACGACAGCGCACTGTGACTAAAATGTTACAGGGTCATGGGAACCTCATGAAGTTCAACAAGACAAAGCAAGGTCTCCACCTGAGTTAACACCTAGCATCATTAAAGATCAAGAGCAGCCCTGCCAAGAAGGACTTGGGGTTTCTGGTGGGTGAGAGGCTGCGCAGGAGCTGGCAATGTGCTCTCTCAGCCCAGAGAAACAACTGCATCCTAGGCTGCACCAAAAGAAGTGGGGTCAACAGGTCAAGAGAGGTGATACTCCGCTCTGGTGAGACCCCACCTGGAGTACTGCATCCAGTTCTGAGGACACCAACATAAGTAGGACCTGGACCTGTTGGAGCAGGTCCAGAGAAGCATCACAAAGAGGATCAGAGGACTGAAACAACTCCCTTATGAACACAGGCTGAGTGAATTGGGGTTGTTCAGCCTGGAGAAAAGAAGGGTCTAGAGAGACCAGAGTGTGTCCTTTGAATATTTAAAGAGGACATATAAGAAAAAAGAGGACAAACTTTTTAGCCAGGCCCATTGCTGTAGGAAAAAGGATGTTTTTAAAGTAAAAGAGGGTATAATTAGACTAGATTTAAGGAAGAAATTTTTTACCATCAAAGTAGGAAAACATTGGAACAGTTTGCCCAAAGTGGTGGTAGATATTCCCTCCCTGGAAACCTTCAAGGTCAAGCTGGACAGCGCTCTGATCAATATGATCTCATCTAAGACGCCCCTTCTCACCACAGGGCGGGTTGGACTAGATGCCCTTTAGAGCTCTCTTCCAACCCAAACCATTCCATCATTCTATGAGCCTATGATAATGCTGGATCAATAGGATTTACTACTATAAGATATCATATCGGAAAAGGGTGAATATAACTTAAAAGTATTTCTTGTCTACCTCATAGGATTCATGGTAGTTAATTGTGCCACTAGAGCAGGAAACTATACCATGTATTTTTCTTGGGAAATTATAGTCCATCAAGTAGAAAATATCCTCCACAATACTGTGTATTTTTATTGTTTAGTCAATTAAATAATGCAATGTTTTAATACAACTCCTGTGAATTTTCATATTACACCAGTGACATTCCTGTTATCCCATGAGTCCTCAAAGGTAATCAGAAGAAAATTATTCTTGATTTGGGAACAGAAATAAAGAAAAAGTTGTTAATGAAGTTTTCAAACTTGATATTTTATTCATATTTACTTCATACCCACAAATAATTTTGATTTAGAATGCATTGAAATACTTCATTAATTAATTCCCTGATTTTAGATACATTTCATAATAGATAATCTCATTTTTACACTGAATTCTTAGAATTGTAAATCATCAAAGCCAATATAAAATTCAGTACAGTTAACAACAACAATCAAAACAAAATAATAAAAAAAACCCCTTACTGCATTCTGTGATTGATATTGTAATTTTTTCAACTGAGGCCTCAGGCACTTTCAATTATACCCCACTCCCCTAGCATTTCAGCTCCTATATTTCAAAAATACAAACGGGTAGGCAGCAAAATTTCCCCACTCAGGTAGCACAGCAAAGTGAATTATTTCATATATTCTGTATTCCCAGAAAATCTCTGAACCATTGGCAAAGTTCCACAGTTACAAAGTGGTAGCACCATCTCCTCAAACTTGTATGTGAAGGACAAGAGGACCAGAAGAGAACAAATTTGGACTCACAACTCTATCTTGCATTTCAGGCTGTACATGGGTAATGTTCTTTCCTCTACAGCCCCTACCAACTTGTGTGAAAAAGGTCATGGTTTGCCTAAAGGAAGGAAGTTTTTTACTGTTTGCCAACGCCTAAAAGCGTCAGCCCAAGAACAGGCTGAGCTATGTAAAGCAGTAAAGAAACACCTGCTGATATCCACAGAAAAATCCACCCAGCCCTGCTCAGAGAATGAGCACATGGTTCTGTAAGAAGAACCCACTGAAGACATCTTACATCAAATTGAATTCTCACCAAGGACAGAGAACCAGGGGAAATCTTTGTGGAATGGTCTCTCATGCTAAATGCATTAATTATCCCTCTTTATTTTTGGTCCTTAACCACTAGAATGAAATGTTCTGTTAAACTAAAAAATGAATGAGAGAACAAAATGTTTTCCAAACAAAGGAAAATAAGACAAAGCAATTTATTCTCTATGACACTATGACAGAAATTTTGTAAACTACAGTTGAAGCCCCAACAGCAATTTGATATTCCAAATGCTGCAGCTGTCCTGTCAGCAGCAGTTAACTTCCCATTATTAATATACATTGCCAGATTAGGAAACAAAGCTCACACCCTTAAGTTTTCAGAAGTCAAAGGTATAAGCAATCAAAGATGCCAAAATCTTTCACATTTTTTATGATGGAGTCTACAACAAAATGAAATATTCTTAACTGGTAAAATGTTTCTGATCCTTAATAATTACACTCTGTGTACAACTAGACCATTAATAGGGATTTTTGCCTGCCTCTTATTTTTGATGAACCAACAAACCTGCCCATTTATTTTCACTTCACTTCCATGACTTCAAGGTAAGCTATATTCCCCAGTAGTGTATTTTTTACTTCCTTCAAATTCATTTTTTACTTCCTTCAACTACTCTTCATTATATTGGAGAAGTAGTAGAAGCAAAGTCTGTAGTTTCACTGGTGCATCTGAAGTTGTTTTAGACATGTCAAACAATACCAGGCTCACAATTTCTGTTCTTCCAAATATTTCCCATGCTTTTCCTGGAACTCTTGCCTACATGCTGAATCCTTGTCTCACTCTCTGGCTAAGAGAAAACAAGTTGCTGCAGTGTGTGGTTACTCACACTCTTCTCTCTGGCTGATGACAGAAACTTGTGAAGAGTTCAATGAGATGGGTTAGAGTTCCTACATCTGGAAATCTAGAGCTGGTCACATCAGATGGTGTCAAAATTACTGAGAAGCTGAACATAAGATCAATGTAGGATTGCACTGTCCTCCTTTTATCAGTGATGTTACACATGGTTGTGATTAGGTCATACGCGCCTTTCTTCTCTCTGAATCCGCCCTTTAACTTCATGCGATCCTTCATCATCTGGACAAGGACTTTGTTCTTAGGCAGAATCTGGAAGATGTTATGAATGTAATAACACTTTGTTATGCTGTCTTTTCTTTGTTGAGGGCAAAAATATTACCTTTGTCCCTTTATTTCTCTGACTATCCTGACATCAGTGCAAAATT
The DNA here is from genome assembly GCF_024509145.1 of Vidua macroura. Taxonomy (NCBI): domain Eukaryota; kingdom Metazoa; phylum Chordata; class Aves; order Passeriformes; family Viduidae; genus Vidua; species Vidua macroura. The sequence goes on from NC_071571.1 coordinate 91,423,812, forward strand.
CTCACATGAGATTAGCTCTGATCACCAATTGCTTTTATCAGTTCTCATAACACATTAGCTACTGCTATTCCTCTCTTTAAGGATAAGCACATACTTGGTTCCTATTACTGATCTAATAGCTTTCACTCTGTTGTCTTTTTGTCATCATCCTATGTGGTGAATTGCTCTGATGAAGAATGTGAACTGATGCATTCAGCAAGATGGCCACAGATTTGTGAATTACCTGGTTCACCAAATTCACACAAAAAACCACTACACAAAATTGTCTTAACACATTCTCTTTGATAGTAAAAAGGAAAAAAAGTTGTATGAGTATTGATTAGTAAATGTAATTATCAAAGAAGTGAATTATTTCCATTATTAAATAATGTTCTGGATTTTGAACCAATCCTTTAGTTCCTACTTACTCCAGTAAGTAGGAAAAATGACCATTCAAAGTGGTGAGATGAGACAAAGCTGCATGTAAGTATTATTTTTCCAAGGAGCTGAACTGTCATATCTTGTATTATTCTAAACTTGATGTGTATAGATGACTAGGAGTAAAATTAGAGGAAACTGAGACATTGTATTCATATGCCAGTAGAAGTTATAGAGGTACAGGAATTACAGGGTAAAATGCAGATATTACTCCCTGGATGGAATTATAAAACTAACTGTAATATTAACGCACTTCCATCCCAAAGTTACTCACCTCCAAGGTACAACCACCCTTCACTGAGCATGTGCTCTATATTTTATTGACTGTATCTTTAAGAGTGAAGCGTGAGGATTTTACACCAATCAGTAACAAAGGCAGATATGACTAGAGTCCCTCAAGTTCCACCTAAATGTAAAGAAATAGTATAAAAGGAAGTTGATAATGGGGAAAAGTTAGGGTAGACTCCATTGTAACTACTGGGATCAGTCAACAGGCTGAACCTCTTTTCTCCTCTGTAGAAAATACTAATTTTCCTATTATTAGAAAAATAATAAAATCTATTAGAAAAATATGTTCTTGCCTATTCAGTAAGTACCACTCTGTGCACACTGAATACTTTTAATGGGTATTGGGACTTGTCTGTGCATTGCTTTGAATACATTTTTTGCAATTAGATACTATCACTGGCAATCCTCGAACCTTAACGTGTCACATTTTTATATTAACAAAGAGTGTTACTCCATAAACTGTTAGTGCAAGTTCTTCACAGGCATTATCAGTTGCCAGCAGTGAGCAACATATCCAAATGAAGTGGGAAGACCCACTGAGGGGTCTCTGTTATGCTGTTGGTGCGTGTCCCCAAACAAGTCAGTCAAACCACCCTTGGATCCAGGGGACTGCTCAGTGAAGGATGCCCACAATGGGACACTGACAGATGATGGGTCACAAGGATCTCAGCTTTCCTGGAGCACTGACAGACAAATCAAATACCAAAAGTCAAGGAAATCTCCCTTCTGCATATGACATTTGGATGGCAGAATACTTCTGACTCTTTATTCGAGTAATTAATCTGTGCTTTTAGATAACTTCTTTGCAGGACTACCTCAAATTTGCAGTTTGTAGCCAGCTGACATAACTGACTAATTATGGTACAAGAACTACACTACTCCTAGCAGGAGCCCTAGTTTGTGAATTGTCAGCATTTCCTTGAAGTGGAGTTAGTAGTGATGCAGAAAAAACCCCAAACAAATATTCAATAAATATTATTTTATTCTGTACTTCCTAATCCATTAGCAAATGAAGAAATATTCTAGCAGGAACAAACATTTTAAATAATCCAACCTAAATTACATGAGCACAGAGGTATACCTTTGGGTACTTTTTAAAGCTATCCTATTGCACTCACAGATCAATTATAATAATTTGTAATTAATCTTGAAATACCAGGATAACTTCACAGGTCTGGAAGACCCTTACACTGAAGAGAAAAAAAAAAAAAAAGAAAAAAAAGAATGGCTGGATGTGAGTTAAATTCAGAAATAATTTAAATGAGAACTTTGGCAGAGAGGTTTAACATTGAGGTTAACTAACTGCAAAGTTATATGGTAGAACTGGAATGGCTTTGGTGAGAGCAATAAAACAAAATCCCAATCAGAGGCAGCCATTGGTGGTGTTCCTGGTTTCCCTGTCCCTCACAGCTGGCTGCCTACACTCCAAAGTCCAGCTGTCCTCCTGGCTTGCACTAACACAGGTAGGGAATGATCCACCCAACACATATCTTCAGGTCTCGTAGATGTTTTTGTTAAGCATGATTGTTTTGATTCATTAAAGGTGCAACTGAAAAAAGTTTAAAGGGATGTGATATATGAGAAGTCATATTAGATGATTTAATAGTCTCTATTGGCTTTAAGCTTGATGCTATGAGACTGATTGTTTTCTTATGACCCATGTGGAAGGAATTTAGCCTATTTCTATAAACTGCAAGTATCTCCTGTGGATCCTCCTAGTCATATTCAGCACTTTCTGCTGGAACATACAAGGCCATTGAAGTCTTGTATTTTCTTGCTAGAAGGTATTTATAGACTAATAAATGCACCTGCAGAAGAAGAACTTGATAAAAATAAATTAAGTGCAACAGTTTTTAATATGTCTCTGTGAAACTTGAGCAAAGTCCATTTAGAATAACAGTACCCATATGTCATTGTAAATACACTAATTTCAGATTTTTGAATTCTTATTTATTGCTGTATTCATCTAACAAGTGATGAGAAGGTGAACAAAGAGGTCTTCCTCACAGGCAAGAACAAGAATAGTCAGATACTCATGTGGTCTTTATCTCTTTCCTTATTAGGGCTTTAACATGGAGAAGGTCAAATGTTCTTCAGCCAGATGTAACTTTCTTCCCACTGTAGGGCTCAGGCTATATCATACTCTGAGAAAAAATCCCTCAGCAATGTGGAAATGCTTTTCATGGAAGAAGCAAGGGGAAGGTGAAGATGACTGGCTGACTGGGAGCTACATGTGAGACTCTGAGAGGAGGCAGAACTTCCTGAACCTCTCAACAATCCCTTTAGTTGCTGCTTTACTGAAAAACAGAGTAAGTGAAGAGGATAATCTATGGAAAATTTTGCAGAGGACTACAAGGGCTACTCACGTGTCCCGTATGACTGTTCCTGTGAATTTTTGCATAGTGAAATATGACAGAGTAAACTGGGAAGAAATCTCTACAGATTACTCCAGTTAGCCACTAATACTTCCATAAATTGCCTAGACTGAGAGAGACTGGAGGAAAAGGCTGAGGGATGAACCTGGAGTACTTCAAGATCCAGCTTTTTCTAAGAGGAAGGAAAGCAATTAAAAAAAAATATTGCATATTAATTAATGTCCAAGAAGAAATTTGCTGTATGTGGTGTATGAACACCTTGTTAAACTAAGACCCCCCAGAAGAGCAGAGTAAACTAAGAGTGCAAGCTACATACTGACTGCCCTATTTTAACAGGTTTGAAAATGTTTTCTGGATACTCCTAGTATTAGACTAATTTATTCAATGTAAATAACCTGGGAAGCATGGAAATATTATACTTCCATCTAAAAGTAAAAAAAATATTTAACTGGGAAAGTATCTTTCTTATCTATGTGAAAACACAGCTTAGCATTGTTACCAATCAGCAAAGGAGTAGCAAATTATTTACTTTGTCATTTGTGGCAGTTTGTGATAAATGTACTTACAATGTGTTGTCCATAGTTCTTTATCAAACTAAGTTTCAGGCCACACCAATGTGTTATTACAGTGTACCCTCTATATAACTTCTTGAAAAGTTTATTTCTGGTCATTTAGAGCATTCTGTATTACATGTGACAAAAACAATTCATGGCATAGTTTTCAGTACTTCTCCCAAATATTGTGAAAATGTAATGCTCTGGATTCACTTCTGCAGCTGCCCAGAAGACAACCCAGGCAGAGCTATGAAGTCAAGTCTCATGATCTAAAGTGAATAATGACTCTTTCATCAACATAAATACCTACATAAATTAGGAGAAATGAAAAACCATAAACTAGTTTGTACTATTCCCACAAAATATTTCTCTAATTTTCTGGTAGTATAATTGATTAGAACAAATTTTAAAAACCTTTTTAAGTATTCTGAGTTTATCGAGTGTGATTTACAGCTACTCCTGTCTGTAGACCCTTACTTGCTGAAATACTAGGTTTAATAAAAAACTATTGCTCATGTCAAGCAGAAGAAAGCATAAAGATATTTAAAGGTTTAAATGGATTTCCTCAATGTAGTAATAAATGAAATACTAAAAATTATGTGTTTGCAAACAGATAGCAAAGATTTGTGAAAAACGCATTACATTTTTCTCTTTAGAACAAATACAAAAGTTACAAACTCTGTTCATCTTTTACTAAATGTCCATAATTACTTCCTGAACTTTTCAGCTTTGTAGATTTTAAATGTTTATGAAATACAATTATTTTTCCAATCTTATTCATATGTTTTGTTTAATTAATTATTGTTTGTACACTGAAGTAGAATAACAACTGTTTTCATTAAATCATTGTTTCCATGTTCTAGCAAGATTCTTGAACTGTCATTACTATTATGGAAGCGATGCCTAGATTTTTATCACTATTTTTCAGAGTCATATTTATGAAAAATGGTTGACTATTTGGCATAATATACAAATCCAGGAACTCCACAACCATGTAATTTTCTTAAATTTATTGCTTACTGGTATTTGAAAAAGTCTTGGCAATCATTCACTAAATTACTTCCTCATATTGTCTGGATTATTTCTGGGGACTGTGACAGTTAACGACACATTGGGTGGGGTTTTTTTTATATTTTGGGTTTAATTCAAACTTATTTGTTCATTTATTAAACTGCTTTCTACTTACTATACTCTCTTTTCAAAAAAAAAATCACTATGCAATGGATTTTTTTTCTTCCTGTTAACCTATTTTTACTTAAACTACATTATTTGAAGCTGATATTCACAAATAGATAAAATATGGCAGTTTGTGATATTAAGTTCTTATTAATATGCATTTGAGATAATTATGCCATTAATGACTAGGAGAGCCATGAATTAACTATATAAGACAACCAAACTGAATGAAATATTCTTTATTATGCTACTGCTTTTTTCAGGAGTTGAGGGTGTCATTGGCATATGGGGAAATATCTCATTTAACTGAACAGGAACAAAAAATAGCAATTGCACGGCTACTTATTTTAGGTAACTTGAATTCCCTGAAACTAGCAGGGGCTTTTGGCATATCTCTACTTCGTTCCACCAGAAGCCTCAAATCAAAACCCAAAGCACTCTTTAGTTCAGGGAGAGAATTTTTTTTAATGGGATAATTCTTTTTCTTCCTATTTCTTCCACTTTGCTTCCCCATTTTGAAAGGAGGACCATGGAATTTAAGCAAGGTGTAACATTTTTAATCAGTCTATGCTATTAAGTGCCCTGCTGCATGCCTCACAGAATCCAGAAATTATGTATAAACTCATTACATAGGCATGTTATTTGCTGGAATGTTCATCTGTTTCATTAGTTGAGACACAGATTTTAATTGTCATGTTTCAGGAGCAATTAAGAGCCACTGAGATCAGAGACAAATTTTTTGAGAATTATAGAATATGCTGACTTGGAAGGGACCCATAAGGATCATCAAGTCCAAGCCTTGGCCCTGCACTCCAAGGGTCACACCATGTGCCTGAGAATATTCTCCAAACACCTCCTGAACTCTGTCAGGTTGGTGCTCCTCCTCTGGGGAGCCTGTTCCAGTGCTCAACCATCCTCTGGGTGAAGAACCTTTTCCTGATATCCAACCTAAACCTCCCCTGACACAGCTTCATGCCATTCCCTTAGGTCACATCACTAGCCACTTCCCCTCATGAGGATGTTGAAGGCCACAATGTGGTCTCCCCTCAATCCCCTCTTCTCCAGGCTGAACAGACTAAGGGATCTCAGGCCCTTATTCAGCTTCCCCTCAAGACCCTTCACCATCTTCGTTGCTTTCCTTTGGGTACTCTCCAACAGCTTTATGTTCTTATATTGTGGCTCTCAAAACCACACGCAACGTTCCAGGTGAGGCAGCCTCAGTGCAGAGCAGAGCAGAGCAGGATAATCCTCTCCCTTGCCTGGCTGGCAATGCTGTGCCTGATGCCCTCAGGACACGCTTGGCCCTCCTGGCTGTCAGGGCACTGCTGACTCAGGTTCAGCTTTCCCTCAAGCCTCAGGCCTCAGCTTTTCCCAGGACCTTCTGGCACACATTTACATGCCAGGTTAACTCAGAAAATGGACAGTTATCTTGCGCACCTCATCATATTGTGTTTGAGAAGCTAAAGCTTACATCAAGCACTGTGAACTTCTCCAGACTTTTTGTAGGGGAAGAAATGCACGGCTTCTAACTAAATTGTGTGACTTAGAAAGTTGTTGTTTTGCGCAGTTTTTAGTACCTGCTAAAAATATTTAAATATATTTTATATATATGTGTATATATATATGCTTTATTGCCTCTATATTTACTTTTTTTCAAATCAGAAAGTAGCATAAATCCAGGGGTACAGCACTGGGCAATGAACTTTCTAATCCAGCCGTGCTTGGTTACTGTATCCTACTGTTTGTATCCCTGCATATGGGAGTTATTGGCATACGATATACAGTGGATAAGCATCATTATAAATGCTTCAGATTTTATTCTCAGTTTGATTGCTTGAGTTTATGTACCTCTCACTTGCCACTGCATAGAGGTACTCCTGATTTTTGGACCTGGAGGTGAAATTTGTCTTTTTGTGACCAACAAAGACCTGTAAGCTGCACAAAATAAGTTGTATATTGTTAAGTGATCCAGAAGGCTTTCAGATTCCATAGTAGAACACTGTTTCTGCTGGATTTATCCTGAAAATAAAAGATATTTGCTAACAAACAGATCCTTATGCATTGTCAAATTTCAAAGATGGAAGACAGTTCTTTTAAATGAACGTGTTTCCAAAGGTAGAATAAGATAGATCAAAATTCAGCCTCTGCCCAGGAAATGTTCAGAGTTCTCTTTCTCTCAGTAACCTTTCCCTTGTCCTCCAGGGATATCTTAGATTCAGCATAAAGTATTGATATTTTACAAAAGAGAAATAAAAAGTCATAATCCTTACATTTTCTATCAAAGATGTTGTGGAGAATAAGTCTCAGAATGCTAAAACGTAAGGTAAGGATTTTTTTTCTTAAATAAAAATGGGAAAAGAAAAATTGCAAAAAGGTTTGCAAAAATGAAAAAAAAAGGGAAAAGACATTTCTGTCACTCAACAAAAAAAATGTCAGGAATATCGTTGTGAGGCATTCTTTAAAGGGACCACTTAACTTTCCTTAATTTGGTCAAGGTAGTGTTAAAATTATCTCTTCAGACTTCCTGCAAAAGCAAGAATTGGTTTCAGTTATTTAAGCTGAAATACCTATACCACTTGCTTGGAATAGTAATGGAGGATGTCAAAGGGCATTCCTAAAGCTCAAACAAGCGTTAATAACACCTTCAATATTCTTGCACACAGATTTAAACTCTTCGTTTGAAATCTTTATGGAAGCCAGAAAACTTGGTCTTGGAACCACTCTTACTCTTACCCTGGAGGGTGAAGAGAAGATCATTACACATATTCCCAGTCTGCTGACTTAAGTGGAATGAAATTATGTAGTCTTTAAAGCGATAGAAGCACCATTTACAGTCAGGGCCCTGCAGCACTATGACCTTCTTTCTCTAGGCTGTAGTTATTGGCAGTGCCAGTATGAGACCCACAGCTTAGACTCCACCTTCTCTTCTCATTACAAATGACCTTCTTTGTAGTCCTGGGCCCTCCATGTTTTTGATAGAGGTGCCACACAGCCAGCTGCACAGCGAAAGGGGGAAAGAAGAAGAATACACCACATTTGCAGAAGGTTTATTTAAAAGTCACCCCTACATGTCAGTCAGAGTAAAGCACACATTTCTTGTTCTGTGCCCAACCCATATACAAAAACCTGAGCAGCTCACCACAAAAAGCTTCCAGTTTAAAATATTAGGAAAATATTAAAAAGAAAGACTTGAGACTAGCAATTTATTTTCTTAAATATTATAAAAAACTCCTTTTTTTCTGTGAAAATACTCATTTTAGCTGCTGTTCATTCATCAGCGTCTTTGTTGTTTAAATATGGATGAAGTTTCTCTTTCATCTTGTGAGTTAAATTTTAGATGCATAAACAGGACAGTGAGAAAATTCTGTGTTTTCCAAAGACTGGATACAAGGTTGTGTTTCTGTGCACCTTTCTCTATCTGATGAAAAAAATCAGACAATCCACCTACCCCTAAAAAAACTCCCTAATCATAAAGACTTAGTGATTACCCTCATATAGACAAAATTTACTCATAATAGCCTGATGGCATCTACTAAATTAGAAGTCAGGCTTGGACATTTTTTTTTTAATTTAGGCTGGCATTTTGTAATTGCTAGTGGCTTCGGGGTCTTTCTTTTTGTTTGTCAACCAAAGGCAAGGAAACCAAATTGCCTACAGTGTCAAGCAGGTAGGATTTGAGCTGGCATTAATGGGAGATGCAGATCTTTCTGACTTTCAAATTCAGTCTTGCACTAATGTTTTCAAACTTTAAAAATGTGACAACACTTTTGAAAAATTTTATTTCTCTTTCTAATTATATGGTTATGAAAGTGAGCTCTGCAAAATGTAAATTGACACAATACTGAAGATTTTACAGCCAGATAGGTCCCACTAACTCTTTAAGAAATTGCCTCTCTTAGGTCGAAATCTCTAACTATGGACTCTTACAAAAATTACTGTTAGATTAACTAGAAATCAAGCAGCTAACAAAACTTGATAGGTCTTCAGGGGCTATGCAGAGGCCACACAACTTCAGAGACTGAAGCAAGTACAATATATACAATACGAATTACAATATATACAATATGAATTATCACATTTCTTGGGTGTTTTCAAACATCTTATATTAAGCCTGCTTAGGGTTTGAAAACTTTGGAATAAGATTCCTATCACCTAATTTCATGCAATGCCCAGTTTATAAGGTTTAAATTCTAGCTACGCTCAAACTAGCAACATAGTCTGTACCATAGCATCTTTCCCCAGTAATGCTTACTTCACACCAGTATACTTATACCTTAGAACAGCAATTTCCTATTATGATTTCTTATGTCACAAAGAATGGTGTAGAATGGTGTTTTGGTATTAGCTAGGAAGAAATTTACAAGAAAAAATTCAGCTGAGTAAATCCAGTTTCCATTTGCTGAATATCTGCTCTGAGATGCTCTTGAATCCAATTACATCTGCCCTTGATAGCACATCCTAACCAAGCGGTACTCATGAGTACTTGTAGCCATTTGTATATATGTATAAATGATACAAGAAAACAGCAACCATTTCAACACTGTTTTGTAATTGCAGCAGGGAATTCATTTTATAAAATAAGTGTGAGAGGCATAGTTTAAATAAAATAGACCTGTTTTCATAGTTGAGTGCCTTTTTTTTCCACTACGTATAGGAAAATAACTCTGAAATTTCTTTTGATGTTAATTTGAAACTGTTAAATGTCTTGTTATATTGTTCCAGAGTTAAAAATTCAAATATTGTGCTAATACATACCCCAAGAGCCATACCTTCTGATTGTATTGAAGTTTTCTCTGCAGTAATTTCCTTTAAGAAAGCCTGGAGCCTCTAATAGAAGAGATGCCTCTAAAGGATTCATCTAGAATGAGGGAATCTCAAATATTTAATGCCAGAATGAGGGTCTTATTAGAGCCAGAGCCATAGAAAAGGCTCTTTGTCTTAGAAAAAAAAAAAAGATTCTGAAATTTCCCAGGTTTTTAACAGTGCTCAAACTTGCAAGACAGGGCTAAGGAATCTAAACACCTTAATCATGAAATGCTATAGCTATCTGTAGAAGATGAGCTTGAAGGAATAGGAGCACTTACCATAGAAAATGTGGTTATATTTCATTTTCTGAGATCTCCTGATGTCCAGTTGATGGGGGTTGAGAGGAGACCTCGTACAGTAATACTGCACAAGGAAAGCGATGTGTTTGCTAAGCTGATCAATACCATGATTAACTTGGCTGGGTGGAAGACTGATCAATCTTGCTATTGATCAGCTTAGCAAACATATTAGTGTGCCTGTGTAGTGTGGCTACACTGTATCTATTAGTGTTTAATCAGGATATACACGCATCCAGGTATTCAAATAAATTTGCAACAGATGCATACTGTCTGTCCAGAACCCAAGCAGAGAGAAATTGATCACAGTCTCTTGCACAGAAGGCAGAAAACTGGCATTAGATTTATATGTTAAAAAAGTACATTATTTAAATACAGAATGCAAAATAAATCTTCCCTTATCACATTTTACTGAGTCTCTATGACAGATCACTGTATTTCTTAAAGGAATTCAGTTCCTATTTTGAATTTTTGAAAACATAATGTTTCAGTTCAACAAAGACATACATAATAATTCTCCAGTAATGCTCCTTGAACTCTGAAACATGCTGGATTTTTTTTCCAATGGTGATGTGTCCTTAAAAGTAATATTTTAAAAACTGATGTAGCCTATGAATAAAAAAAAAATGAATTGGGTTTGTATAAGCAAGGTGGTGTTATCCACTGGATTCAGATCTAATAATCATCTCTTGTTCAAGGTTAGATGTCTGTGACGATTCCTTTTTTAAAGCAACTTGAACATTTGTTTGTTTGCTGCTGTAAAAAAAAAAAAAAAGGTACTCCAAATGGTTTGTGTCTCAGAGCTTAAATTTTAAAGACATTGTAGAACCATTTATATATATTTCCATAACTGAAAGGATTTCTAGTTTTAAACACACTATCTACCCTATTATGAGTCTTTTCTGTTATCTGTTTCTTTCAGTTTGTCTGTCACTTTCTCTATAAATTCAGTCTACATAGTACATGTCCTGATCCAGTAAAATTAATTAAAGAGTGAATTTTTCTTTCAGTATCTTATTTATAGAAAACTTAAAGTAATGCAGAAAGTTGTCACATTTTCATAACTCTCCGTTCTTTACTTCTTTTCAGCTGTGACCAAATATTATGTCCAAGACTATTTTTGGGAAGATATATACAGTTTTGCAGGGTAGTAGATTTATGCCATTTCAAGTCACAATCCTCCAAAAATTTGATGGCAGGGTAGGATCCTTGGTTTTGTAACAAGCCAGTTATTACAATTTGTAGCAGCATTTGCATACTCACAAAGCACCTGAAAATCTGAAGTAACTTCATTGATACTAATCCAGAACAAATACTGATTTCAATTTGCAAGTCCCAGAGTGAAGGTTTCTGGCAACAATGGAATAGGAGTGCAGTACCTATAACGCCAGAAGAACTCACAACAAATGTGTGCCAAAAATGAAAGATGATGATTACAAGATGTATTCAGGCTAGGTAGCAGACACAGGAGTCCAACATATCACCTGCTAGTCAATCTTTCTGGGCAAATGTACACTAACACTTGGCTAAAATCTAACATCTAACTCAGCTGTTTTCTGTAGGACTGTATGAAGTATAATCACCTTTACAGAGGACAGAAAAGGAGAAATGCAGAAATACCTCCTGAGGTTTGCATTTTCTTGCTCTTACCAGATTGTCCCATTGTGTATGAAAATAAAAGTTATTGTCTTCAAAGGAGTCACTTCACATTTTTGCCACACGAGCCTTTAAATATCTGTATCAGAGAGCATATCTATTATACCTCTTATGGTTTCTATTATGGATATATAATATATACTAATTCTCTCTACATGTTAGAAATACTCTTTTTCTTATAATGATATTTATTGATCTATAACCTGGAATTTCAAGACCTTATTTGGAAGATGTGGAAACATATCTTAAAGCCCTTCTTTTCAGTTCCACTGTCCCTTATATATGTTATTTACATTTACATGTGTACTGAACAGCCCATCCACATTTCCATTATTTTTTTCCAGCTGGTACTTTATTTCAACTTCTTTAAAGTCAGAGTGTGGCAGACTTGCCATCCATCATTGTCTAAGAGCTCTTAATTTAGCTACGGAGAGTGTGAAAGAAGGTTAGAAAGCTGTACTAAGTCACAAATATAGGATCAGACAAGCCTTTGCTAAGTCTCTCAGTAATTATTAGAGCTCTTTGAAACCTGCTGGCTTCAGTTTGAATGAGTTCTGGTGAAAATTACTGGTGCTCGGTTTGTACTTTTCAAGACCTCTAGCTTTCACATTGCATTCTGAATAGATGGGAAACCAAAAATTCGGCTGAGGTGCTTTGAATGCCTGAAATAGTTTCATATTGTTGCACAACACTCCCATGTCTCTCTCAGCCTCAGAACAGATAAAAGCCATTGACAGAAGTAGCAGAGGAAATTAAGAAATTGCTATGATTCTCAAAACCTCAAATGTCAGGAACAGGAAAAGAAGCCACCTGGTCATGAAGAGCTATGTTATCTAGACAAGATCACAGGAAAGATTGTACCCATGTAATACTGGAGGTTCAGCCACACAGCAGCAATGTCCTGAAGAATTTAGCAAAGAATCTTGTAAATGGCTCTCCATTTCTCCTGAAGAAGTCTCCTTAGACAAACTTGCAAACACCCGCTAAAAGACTTACTGTGATGCTTTTTGCCAGGAAGTGAAAGACAGTTTTTTGATCATAAACAACACAGGTTAAAGACATCCAATTCAGATTTGAATGCCTGAAGAATAGAATGTAATAGAAACCTGTCCTATCTCTCATCCTGATGCTGAGCCTTTGCTAATCCTTCTTGCTAAAAGAGCCTGCAACTTTGTGGAACACCAAAGACAATTTCCCTGATGTGTGAGAATAATGCTAACTTAGTGAACATTTTTCAGTTGTTTTTATGGTGCTTTGGTTTTGGTTTGTTTGTTGTTGTTGTTTTTTCTTCTGGTATAGCCTTTACCTTGATAATTTTATTTTATTTTGAAGAAAATATAACATTTTTGTCATATTCTTGGACCATTTAAAATATAACAGTATTACATCAAATACACTGCCAGATAAAGGTTGACTTGAACTGTGACACTTTTTCTCATCATATGACAGACATAAGTCCAGTTCTTGAAAGGTGTCAGCAGGCACGTTTGCATGGATGGATAAAAACAGAACAGCCTCAATCTGCCTGTTGCCAGCGTCGCCAGGCTAAAGTTCACTCTGATCCAGAACAGAGGCATTAGCACAGAGCAGTCTAAGCCATATGCCTCATCTTTCAGCAGAGTATATTAGCCCAGATCCAGTGACTCACAAAAGCATCTGTAAGTCATACTAAATTCAGTGCAATAGATTCAGATGATTTTCTTCCATTAAGGAAGGCATTAAAGTGTTTGGGCCTTATTTAGCTCTTCCGTTGTCTATAATTTTTTATGGCTTCTCTCTTTTCATCAAGGTGTTTTTTGGGTTTTTTTCCGTCACTGAGGTTCAATTTGCCATGACATGATCTGGCAAGAGACAATAGGATAGTAACAACAGGCATTGAATTACATTGCTAAGCATCTTTACTGAGTAGAAAATGGATGTCAAATGCTCACACAGTTATTGAGATTAATACTAAATTTCATAATGAGTCATATTTTTTACTTATCTACATATTTTTTTAAAAGCAGTAAAAATGATGTTGGAGACTGGTTTTATGAGAACACCATAATATGAGTCAAGCCTCAGCGGCAACCTTTAGTAATATTGGTCTCCAGATGCTTTTTTGATATTTTCTGAAAGTTTTTCCAAGTAACAACAAATAAAACATAATTAAAAGAAAACATTACTATGGACAGTATGGTCATCTTTCTTAACTCATTCAGTCTGGGCCAGCTTACTCTATACCTGATGTTTAAAGCCATTTAGTGGACATGGTAACGCACAAATAAATTCTAATCTTACTATGCCCAGAATAATTTAAATACAAAATTACTTTTGCATCTACTATTTCGTAAAGTGCTTATGTGGTTTTCTTTTTCTTTCTGTGGATGAATATTGGTACCCACAAGCTAGAACTCTTTCTTTTCAATGCTCTGTACGATATCATATTTTGTAGCACTTTTATTTCCTGATACAGAAACAGGCTTATTGTTCTTTCTCTTTCCTTAGGACTCATGGTATAATGAAACAATGCTCTCATCATTCTCACACTAGCAGTAAAACTTCATATGATCATGAACAAAATCAAGTAACTATTTCCAGTCATATTAAAGTTGTTTCTCATAGTTGTTGGTCCAATCTCCTGCCACAGAAAGCATTTCTATTTTTGTGTTCTACACATACCTTTCTCTTCCTTTTAAACAGAACACTTTTAAAAGGCCACTCATTCATCCGCTTCATAGTCACCATTACACCTCATGCACTTGATTCTGACTCAAGTGACTATGACTTCACCCAGTCTGAAGTGGTCCTAACACTGTGGTTCTCCTCCAGTACCATTCCTATTATGGCTTGGATAATTGTTTTGGTTCAAGTACAGATATGACATACCAGCATAAGGAATTCTCATCAGGTGTAGAGAAACTGTGACATATTCTGAACCAGTCAGATACAATGAACCTTGAAAATCAAAACTCTATTTATCCCTACTGTTATGTAACCATTTGCATTTTGTCTGTGTAACTTCTGTTACCATAATTCCATGCTACAAATTAATGGATATTTGAGTGTATTAAATATCTGGAAAAAAACTTCTGAGGTTCATCCATGAAAGGACAATGATTTAACTTATACACAAATGTGAATACAAATTACATTACACTAGTTAACTGTTAAGATTTCTTAAGTAATTTCAGCATATAGAGGATCTGGCAGAGATGAGGCTGACACAATGATATTTACAAGAATTTACAACAAGCTTGCATTTTATACAGTTTAACTCAATGTGCACATGGCCAAAGCAAATTCTTCATATGTGATACTATCACAGAATTCAATATTCACAATATGGCAACTTTGTACCCTTGCTATCTGCATCCCAGTCAAAAATTAGCATGTAGAGATTGTACAATCTCATTTCTTGCCTCTAAAGATTATCTCCTTACCTTTTTAGATAACTCATTATTTTTTAAAAAAAAATTGTTTTTCTGATACTGTAATTTATTCTGATCCAGATGCATCATCCTCACTATGCATTGAAGAATATGGCTTCTGACTACATGGCCAACCAAACCAGCCAGCTTCCCCTCAGACATTTTTTTCCCATGTTAAATAACAAGACAAAATAGCAGACAAAAATAAGATTCATTGTAATTGCCCTGCACTCTTTCCTCACTCTTTACTGCCCTATAATATTGCCAGATACTATACATTCACATAGTAAGCAACAATATCACAGTCTAAACAGATGAAGAAAAAGATAAAACGCTCTTCAGTTTGCTGCTGAAAATAGTACAGAAGCGAAACCATGTAGCTGAGGTTCTTCAGAATGCCAATTATTGTGCCAAGTATAGAACTCAAAATTTTCTTAAGTACCTGTTTTGTACCTTAAACATAAAATTATCTGGTGGAACAGATGGGAAAGGGGTCTATTTTCATCTTTTATTATTACAACTTAACCCTGCCAGGCAAAATAACTCTTTTGGCATGCCCCAGTCTTAATGAGATTTTCTGAGTAAAAGAATCTGACATACATCTATATTGATAAAACCTTCTGAGAAATTCTATTAAACTCATCCATGCGACTACTCAAATTTTCTCCTCTAAAATTTGAGATTACAAAGTCATCCCATTAGAAAAATGGTTGATCAGAACAAATATAAATAAAAGTCTATTTGGTGAAGTGGTAGATTTTGTACATTTTGCAAGGAAAAGTATCTTGGCCACTGAGCATATGAATGTGAGACAGAGAGTGGCACACTGTGTGGTCCATATGTTCAGCTGTGCTTATACTCTGAACTGGATGCAGAAATCTTTAAAAAGAAACCTGGCAACTAATTTTATGATAGCTAGATTGCCATAATCACATGTGTATGGACATTTCTACCTCATGTGGTAACAGATTCTCCAATAGGATGTTTGCTTAGAGGGAATCTTGACTAGCAGGTAAGCATGGCATTTAGGAGCTTGGCTTGATTGTTTTCTAAGAGTTTTGGGTGATGCAACAGTTGATAAGAAGATGAAATTTCCATAAAGCTTAGAAATAATTTATAAGCATCCTTTTTTCATGTAACTGAATTCTGAAATACTGCACAGATTTTAACAGATGAACATCAGAATGTGTGAAAATGCAGCTTGTTATGTGGTTCACAGTTCTGTTTTTTCCCCTGCTACCTTCTTGTACTTTGTGCACGCTTAATAGAACTTTTTTGCTGCCTTAAGTAATCCAGCTGAAAATGCCATGGTTTGAATCCTGAAGACAAAACCCAAGAGTTTCTGTTTTCACAGAAAAGCTAACAACACTGAGACCAAAGCTCGCAGTGAAGGACTGTTAACTCTCCTTGGACCAGCCATATAGACAGAACCAAGCCACTACATCTTTTTAACTTTGCTTTGCTCTTTCATCATCACGTCACGGGGTGAGTAATGAACTTCTCTGTGCCTATAGGCATCCATCGTGAAATGATACCATCTTGCCTTAGACATAAGATCTTCCTCATGAAGAAAAATTATCCCAACTAGCCACTTACACTGAACCTGTTACAGTCACTGTCTCCATACAGTAGTATAAAGCTCCATTTATCTGGGCACATATGTTATATACTTGTCAGATGGAGCTCATTTTCTTTAAAGTCATTATCAGTAACTTGTAAACTGACCAAGTTTCTCTTCCTCACTGTTGTTTTCCTCTCTGCCCACCATTGAACATCAGCATTGCCAACAAACTACTGACATCAACTATTAAATGATTTGAAAATTCTACCAGCCAAATTAAGACACATCTAAAGAGTGCTGAATTAGTGAACCTAGTATATAATTCTGTAAATATTCATATATTTGCACATGTGTTTGTGGGTGTGTGCATCTCTATATATAAGGATTCACACAAATAAGCCCATATGTATGTTTAGATGCCCACACACAATCATACACAGCCAGAAGTTAACAGAAATGACAAGTCAGGGATATATAATTTTAACCTAAAGTTAACACATTCTCTACTGGGCAGGGAAAAAATGTTTACATTGATCACAAAGGCTCGTACCTGTGGCAAGCACATTTCTCTCTGTGCACCTTAATGGAAAATCCTGAGAGAGAGAGAAATGTGCTTGCCACACATACCTACAGTCATTATATGGCTTTTAGTAGTAGACATTGTACTGAGCTCGATCAAGCACCTGGACAGAGCAGTGTGGATCCAAGTTCAAAGTCATGCACATTCTCTGTGCCTACCGGTTACCGAGAGTTATTAATCACAATTGAAGAACTAGCATGTGTGTGGAGAGGGATTGCTTGTAGCTTGGTGAATGGAATCATGACAGAGTTGTCAGGAGATCCACAGTATGAATGCAGGGCTGTTTCAGGTAAATGGTTCATATCACTGCTTTAAACTGATCATGAAAGTCACTGCACATAACAGAGAATGAAGTGCTTAAACCCTGGCACTAGAAACTTCAGGGATTTGCTTAAAATTCAGTCAGTGTGCATATTCCTAACAATCCAGCACATGTCTTTAAAATTTCAATGCACATCTGTGGGTGAATGCATGTTTTTTAAAGCTCTGCTTCCCATTGTCCTAAGGTTCTCCACAAATGGTATTAATGTAAATGAGATCTCTATAGTCCTACAAAAGAGGTCATTGAGCATTACGCTTCATGCAGCCATATCATCGGGTTTCAGGTTGTGCAGTGGTAAGCCCTAAGAGATTGCCATTGTAGAAAGAGAATTAACTGAAACACAAAAGATCTGGAATTTGACTGAAATAAAATTTCAAATAGTTCACGTTATTATCCAACATTCTCACAAGTTAATTTTCTGGGACAATATTTTTTTAATCCTTCCCTTTTTGAGATGAATCGATTCTCCAGATCTCTGTGAAACTGCTGTGGTCTAGACTATTGCTCATTTCTCCATATTATGGAGCATATTTCACTGTGCAATGGTAATGAAAGACAGTTCAAGACAGCTCTTCTTTTCTGAAACAGGAGTTCAAGGAAACTGAGGAGCCTCCCCAGATATTTCTAAAATCAACAGCTGGATATCAGCACAATGATAGGGAGCATTTCCATGGTGTGGACAAAGTCATCTGTGTATAAAAGTACTGAAAATATTTTTAGATAACAGTGTGTTAATAGAGCTGGGTGAGGGGAGGGGGAAGAAAAAAGGTTTATTTACTCTTTTTTTTAATAGCCATTCTGAAACATATACTACCTAAGAGCAGACTAAACCGTATTTCAGTAAAGAAAAGTATCTACTGGGAATTATTACAGCTTCAGACAAGATGCATTATGCAAAAGGCAGCGGGAAATGAGGAAATGAGTCAGGGCTTCCTTTATGAGCACACAGTTAGAATGGTGAAAGTAAAGTGTAAGAAGAGAATATTCTCCAAATTCAAACTCTAGACTAAAATTGGGGGTGTGGGAGGAAAATATGAATACAGTTTATATAGTGGCAACAGTAAATAATGTCTTATGTTCTCCCTAGACTCCCAGGAACAGCTGCTGGCAGAACCTTCTGCATTTCATAAATTTCTACGGGTTAGTTTAGCGACCCTACATAAACGGTTTGTGCCAGCATCAAGTTCCTGAGTTACCACATTTTATTTTGTTTGTATTTAAAAATGACATTTAAGGCTCTAACTTCACTTTTAGAGGATATTTTTTTAAAATTACTTTTCTTTTCTTTCATTCTGGATCTTTCTCTATTTTTTTTCTCCTCTCAGGCTGTATACCACCTTTAGCTACTACCATTAGCACCACAATACATTCACAGACTTATCATGACAATAAAAAGTGCAGTTCCTAAATTTTTTTTTACTTGTGAGCATACCAAGCCATTCTGTTTTCCTGCCTGTTACTTTCCCAAAGTCCTTCCTTCTCCCACTGCCTGCCCAGCAATCAGCACATTTTGGCAGCATGGAAATAAAAGAAAAGCTCCGATAACGCCTGAGCAGCTGAAGGCCTCCCATGAATAAAGCACTTAAGATGAAGACTGTATAATTAAGTGAAGAGCTGCACTGCAGCCTCCCCTTGCAGCGAGGTGGTTATTAAGAGGAGGGAAGCCCACGATCATTACCCAGCAAAGAGTATGATGACTGGCTGCTCAGTGTCAGGCCTCCGGTGGCTGGCTTTGTCACCAGCGCGGAAAGGAGAGTTCACTTTCTGTCAAAACTGGCTTTGCCAAATGTTATCATTTTAAATGCCGTGAAAGAGAGGGAGCTGGGCCTAGGGGTATACACAGCCCCATATGCTGGTGACAGTGATACAAGTGTAATTCTAGACTATTAGAGTGACACATAAGATCATTTCTGCCCCAGAACATGAGACAGCTGAGGGGATTATTCAGGACAGGCTGTCACGCAATAAAATTTTCAGAAATCTGTTAACCCCAGCTCAGACCCAGTGAATATTTTATTGCTTAACACTGAGAAAAAGTATATTTATTAACTATAGAAAGATATAGCCGAGAGCCTGGGCAGATGAAAGGTTACAGAAAAACGAACTCACTTGATATCCTGCTGTAAAAAGTAGCAGTGTGATCATGGAGCTAAGGAGAAGAAAAAATACCCTCACTGATCTGCATTTGCATTCAAGCTAGAAATCACAAATAAAAGATATCACAGTGAAATTAAAGAGAAGTTTTCTATATTCTGCCACAGTATACAGTGGTAGCTATAGCACATGGAGAATATCATATGTAAACTGTAAGCCAATGTTCAAAATTTCTTGAAGCCGATTAGGCTCAGGGACACCTCAGCAAGATAGCATTCCAAATGGAATGTGCATAAACTGGGAGCTTAAAGCATATTGCTTTCTGTTAGCTCAACTATACTCTTTCAGAAGAAAACACCGACTGTTTTTCCAGAAATCCAGTAATATTTTGTTATACTGAAATAACAGCATTTTCTGTCTTGCAAGGAGTGCGTATTAGCCAAATCCTGATTAAAATTCATAGAAAGCAACACAAAGAATACACAAGAACTCTGAATATTAGGTTATTATCCAACCACTATAATAATAATTGCATTACCGCTCTGCTAGTTATTTAAAGGTATAAACATACATGTGCCAAATTAAACCTACTCTTTCAAGCTCTTTTTTTCATGTGATATGTAAGCATTTTTCACTGAAACTGCAGTTGTATTCATAATCTGAAGTTTTTGTCCAACATTTAAATGTTTCTCGCTATAAGGTAAGTAGCAGAAGCAATTGCTAAGGAACTTTTTTTTCAATTAAAAGAGTAAATTATACAGTAAATAATGATCATTATGCAGATACTAATATATCACTTGGTTATTTCTGAATTAAAAGGTATGACTGGGCTTTGATATAAGATTTCAGAGATCATTTAAGAAAAACTATTATTACATATATATTCATATTCATATTAAAACCATTCCAAAATTAGTCTACACAGTTTAATGTAAGTGTCTATGATTACAAGAGACAGCATTTGCTCAACAATGTCACAAAGGTCAGTAGAAAAAAAATAATATGATATGCTTTTTGAAAACTCTCAACATCTGAATAGTGTGTCCAGGGTGTAAGAGGAGCCCAGGGGGGTGCACTTGGAGAACAAAAAGCAACCCTTCTGCTAATTGACTGAAAAATTAGCCAGGTCCCCCTGTGGGGAGCACACAAGACAGCAGCAGATGGAGACAGCTCGGACACTGTGGCAAAAAAAGCTCCTCAAAACCTGCTGTGAATCTGCCTGCAATTATGGGTCACAACACTTTTCTTGTTTAACAGAACACAAGCAAGACAAACAGAGGACGTGAAAGCTGCGAAGGTCATAAACTGATTGTAAATCTATTATTTTAGATGACATTCTTGAGTACAGAAGATTCTTGAAGTGTTCTAAATTATGTGTTGTTTAATGAGATAAGTTAAATAGCTTTTTGCCAATGGTGCTATGAAAG
Organism: Vidua macroura; assembly: GCF_024509145.1. Classification (NCBI taxonomy): domain Eukaryota; kingdom Metazoa; phylum Chordata; class Aves; order Passeriformes; family Viduidae; genus Vidua; species Vidua macroura. Next base: position 91,444,774 of record NC_071571.1, read on the forward strand.
GCTGTTTTGTGAGCAATCTGAAATAATTTGTTTATTATCTGACTCACTTTCCCCTTGTTTTTTTTTTATTTTTATTTTTATTTTTATTTTTTTTTATAGTATAACTTCTTCCATCCTCAAATGATGGTTAGTATACGGGCAACTCTGGTTTAATATATTTGATAGATGTCTGAAAGATAGAACACCAATCCAACATCAAAGAGGGACTTTTGTCAGCCTGTGGGAAACAGATGTATAAATTTTTAGTTTTTATATCTGAGCTCTTCATCCCTGTAATTTCCATCTTAGCTTTATTGGGGTTTCCTTTAATTATAATATTGTCTAGTTATCATTTCTGTGATTCAATTCTAGATATAAAAAATACCACAAGTATAAAAATGAACTTAATCACTCTCACACCAAAACTGTTGAGATTATTATTTTGATCTGAAATACCAAAAATTTATTTTTGGTAGAAGTGCAAAGGCCACTTTCCAAAATAATTGAATTGAGATACATTTATTTATATAGTGTCATTCAAAGACATTTTATTTTCTTGATGCATTGTGAAGATCAAGTTCTATACCTGTTTCTTATTTTATAATGAGTATTATCATTATGCTCCAAAAAGGAAATATATGGATGAGAGAGGATTGCAGGGGATTAACCATTCATAAAATCTAAACAGAAATACATTCATAGTCGATCATTATGAATAATCGATGCAAAATAAATACAATAATGAATATGATAATGGATTAGCCAGTGTAAATATCTGGCTTAAAGTGCATAAGCGAAACACTTCCTGTTATTTCACATTATTTTCTTTCCGTTCCCTTGCATGATACTGTCATCCAAATTAATATACAGTTTCATTACCAATGTCTATTTTTTTTGAATCCCATCACCTTCCACAGTAGACTTTCTCTATTGAAATTAGTAGATATAGTCAACAAAAGTGAATTCTTATGTCTCGGGAGAGCTTCGTTCCACCTGTTATTGCTTTTCCAATGTATAGACCCCCATTACTTTATGTCAGTTTCCAGGATCAAAGCCAGAGGACCTGATTCTGTAGTCGCACAAGGGTGGTTCCACATCACTCAAAAGTCATTCCTGCTGGTTACTTGTGTGGATAAACACAGGAACATATAAAAATGTAGGGCTAGAACTTCACAGAGCTTAGAAAGGAACCCTTTATCTGAAAGTAGTTTCCCTTCCTGGTTTCACACATGGGTTAACTTTCTAGGACACTGTAACATGTATTGCTTTATCTACAATGAGTACATAATAACAACTATTTTCCATTTCCCAGGCTTTTTGGATCACCTCTTCAAAAGCACAGTATGCTTATTTACACTTCTTGCTTCAGCTTTTCATTCTACACTGTTGAAATTGATGGCCTCATTCCAGGGAACCCAAGTGCGTGGCAGCAACATTGGCAAGCACAGAGCAGTGGAATTATTCTGACCAAAACAGATTTTGCTCAGAACCACAGTTATTCATTTGCTTGTAGTAAAATTAATTCATTTGTTTTCAGCATATCTCATGCACAGGTGGTTTGTTTTGTACTTATTAAGTAGCAATTTTTTTTAACCAGTTGCCTACAGACTCTGAAAAGAGGAAAAGAACACCCTGTAGTTTATGTTCTGTGTCTGCAAATGCTTAATAGGGGATTTTTTCCCACAAATTTTGAAAATACAGCTCTACTTATTAAAATTATACACTGATAATGCTAGAAAAGTATGTTCTTTATTAAAGTGAAAAATATTGAGCGCTTGTATAACAATTATTATGTTGTCCTTTGAGCTGTATCTCCAATCATCACTTACTGTAATACAAAACTTTTCCAGTTTAAAGATAGTCTACCAAAATCTTTTTGAGTATTTTCTTTACCATACAGTAGAAATTGCATTAACTACCTCATGTCATACAGTCTGTCTCTGAGAGATGAGGAACATTCAACTTTTCCATTTTTATTCTGTGTGGGCACCAGGAACTATAGCAAGTCCTGGAATAAAATGTGAGTTCACACTACTAGATTGCAGTTGGAAGAAAAAGTTTTCATGACGAAAGTGGCTCAATGTACTTCTGTTCTTAATGCATGCCATACCAAAGTACCTTTTGAATGCTCAAGTCCTAATTTGGGAGCAACTATATCTATTTCCCAGCTCTGATTCAGACTTTCAATGGCAAGTACTTCAGTTGTTCAATTTTTCAATCTGTAAAATGAGGACAAGATATAGTGCTGGTTAAGAGGGTTACAAAAATAAAAATCAGCAGTGTTTTGTCCTATGATGAATTGCTATATGTACTATGATTAACAGAAAAAAACAACCCTAGACTGCAAGTGATACTTGGTCCTTGCACCCATGAAATACATAACCTAAAGTTCAATACAAGAAGTGGTAACTTTCTTTTTGGCGTGGTCAAGGCACTCAAGGTGACACTAAGCCTTGTACAGGTGTACAGTCTGTATCTGAACAGGATACAGACTGTATCCTGTTCATTGACTGATAGTTGTCTGAAAGCACTGGATGTAAGAGAAAAAGTGCAAATGTGCAGTTTTACATCTCAGAGTCACATGGTGCTCATGGAAATCTCAGATTGCAAACCCATAGCAATTAAATTCTGTGGGGTTTTTCTCTTCCAGAACACTCATTCTGCACTTATAATAAGATGGCATTCACCTATGCACAGGGATAAAGTATTTTATTTGAAGTATTTGTAGATAGTAAGATTAATACAGAAGTAGTTTACTTGATTATGATGTTACTAAACTACATCATGTTTTCCTATTGTGCATCTTATCTAAACTGGTGATAATCTAGTTTATACTAAAAAAAAATCAAATCATTCAACTTTTCTCCTTTGCATTAAATCATCAGTGTTCTAACCTGGGGATACTGAGGCTTTCAGTGAAATTTCTGATAAATACCACCAAACTGCCCTTCAGTCTTAGAGAGGAAAAGAACAAAAAAAACCACAAAACCCCACAAAAACAAACCAAACCAAAGAGAAGCAATTGTTGAAAACACAAAAAAAGTGAACCCGTAATCTACAAGTAAAACTTCTGAATACAGTACTACAGGTTTTCAAATAACAGTTTGGGGAAATAAAACAGAAGGCTATTTTTCCTCTTCTTTTGTGAATGGGAGGTGGAAGTGCAATTTAGAGAGCAAGTGATGAGATTGTAAAATTAATATGGAATCACTCTTCAGCATGCTAGCTACAGGCTTCTCTTTCTAAATGACATTTCCTGTTTGTTTTTCTATCTGTTAAGGATGAGTATGGGCTAAGTGAAATTAGTGAACCAAGTTGTAAATGAGAAAATTCGTGAAAGAGAAGTAGTATCAGTTTACAGAACACAGAACAAACTAAAAAGAATCAGTGCACTGCAATGTCTGCACTGCCATGAAGCACAGTTACTTGTTGTAGGTTGGGTTGGTTTAGTTAGGGATTTTAATAAATGTTAGTTAAGTTGGTTCTCTGTACCCCTATTTTCCCTCACAATGGTTTGGTCCAAGTTGTCTGCCATGGGAGCTCTTACATGTCAATCTTGTAGCCACTCCCTGATTCTTCTTGAAAGTTCTGCGTCAATCACCCCACCCTTGCAATGCTATTTGTCCCAGAACACTGTACCCGCCTCTGTTATGTTCCCATAGGTTGTTATGTTCCATGTCACTCCCCTGTTGTCTGTCCCTATTGGGCGAGGGGGTTTTCCACCCCTGTCTGCCCACCCCCTATTTAACCTAATGCTTTCTTTGTCCCGTTGCCATTTTGCCTTGCATCGTGCTGGGAACAGTTGGTCCGACCATCGCTGTGACCACACGTGAAATAAACATTCTCAGGCTCGCAAGCAAAGTCTGCCTTTCTTGTCCCTTCGCTTCCTCTCACTGTGAAGCTACCAAAGCTGCACTACCCACGCTGGAGCACTCGGCATTAGCAGGGAGGTGAACACCTTAGCCCTGGAGCGCCCCTTCATGTGGCTGCTACAGTCTCACCAAAAGCTAGCCAGGCATTCCAGCTGCTTGAGGCCATAGCGGGTAAAAGCCACAGTTACTGCCATGTCCTGCTGCATTATGCAGTCAGTGCTCCATTATGGCAAGAAAAAGAGCAGCATTACTGGGTAGTCATATCATCAGTACATCAAACCAGACCATGCAGTTGCTGGGATTCTGTCCTTTTCATGCTACTCTGCACAACTACGGCTGTCAAGGCTTTACCATCCAAGCTCTATGGTAGAAGCAGTGGCTTGCCGCATTCTCAATGCAGTCCCTCTTTCCTTACACAGTGAATACAGCTTGTGTTCTTGTGTTGGGCTGTGCTGTTCAACCAGCAGTGATCTACCAGCTAAGGTACACTGTGCTTCACAATTGCTGTTGTAAAGCCCACTTTGTGACACGACCTGTCAAGCAAAGACTGCTGTGCTTTTCTGTGGAAGGCATGTGTATTGTCACGTTATGTCACTCCACCCCTATTTTGCTGTGAAGCCTGTGCTCCTGGGCAGCACAGGTAATGGGACACTATGGCTATACTATCTGCTGTGCATTACATGCACATGCACACAATATAAATCATTTGTAGAATAAAAAGAGCATGAAATGGCATGAATGAAAGTGTTCTGCTTCTTTTATCCAGAAAGCACGTCAGCTAAGTCACAAGAAGCATCAAGAAAAATGCTTTAAAAGAGATATTGTTCTAGACAATGTTTTAACTTTAATGTTCCCTTTTTTTTTCAGGCTCAAAATGTGTTTAAGACCAAGGTAAGTTCTGAAAAAGGGTATTTTGAGATTGTAGAAGTTTCATTATAACTGAAAAAAAATTTACAGACACTACTTCACAAGATTCTGTCTTCAAGTACCAATTCTTTTTCAGAACTTTTTATTCTGATACTTGTATTCTTTTAAAATATAAAAAGAAGCTTCATGTCTTCTCTAAATCCCTCTGATTCATCAGATTAGTCTTACCTCTTCCGAACCTTACCAAGAATGGAGAAAAGACAATTAGGATTTTCTATGGAAGACTAATGGCTGATCCCAATGCAGACAGTAAGAACAAAATCACGATGAGGATGGTGTTTATGATGCAGAGTGTTTTAGCCTTTTCTCAGGCATTTTGTCTCCTACATGCTTACCGAGTACTTTTAGACTTCTAGTTGAATAAAAGTGTTCAACTTTGATGAAAATACAAGCCTACCATTAAAATAACAAGAAGCTTATGAATTAACTTCAAGACTTTCAAGGACTGTTCTTTGAGATGAAAGACGTCATGAGTTGGAAAAGTCCTATTCAGTTGTGCGGATCTAAAACGTCTGTGTGAATCAGGAGGGATGCCACCACTATGCAGTCTTCTGGGAAGTGTGTCAGTCTTCCCTCCTCTCTTACCATTTCCCTTTACCAGCAGCTTCTTTGCTTCATGGCCCTGTCACCAGGATCTGAATGTGGCGTTACTGCATTCACTATATTGGCAATCAGTTTGCTGTAACAGATTCACCCAGCACAGACTGACTAGAAGAGGCAGTCTCATTCAGTTGCACATCAAAACTGTTAATTATTCACTCTCCACTAGCACAGTGGATTTCTCTCAAGGCCTGTGTGAAGTATGAATTAAATTCATAGCAGCTCTTGGTTGATAACCTTTCTAAAAACATCCTCAGACTTCCTAGACTACCTCCTATTAAAATGACCACCTTGGGAATAAATAAAATACAGTCAATTTTTTTATTAAAGACATTTCTTCTCTGATTATTAAAGAAATGTGAGTTAATAACTGACATGTGAAGACAGATTATTTGCAATTGGATTGATATATGATATAAGGATTTAAGTATATCTCCAGGGCAACTGCTCTTTGCCTGGGGATTCTTACTGTGGTTCCATAAGGGCAGCAGCACAAAGTCTTTTTAGTAGCATATTTTCTGTATTAACAGAAGTTCAGGGCTTAAATGCCTATGTTTCTGATGTGCTGTTTATATACAAAGCATAACAACAATAACTAAGTTATGTTCAGAACTATTATGGATTGAAATTCTAGCAGCTCCTAAAGGCCAGGGTCCACATTAAAACCAAAGAGTTAAATCCTCTTATTTTAGATACACACACACACACCATTTGCTGCTTGTGAAGCAACACTGCCATACCATTAATCATCACAACAGAGCTTAGTAACATGTTTTGACACAGAATACTGTAGGAATCAGTCACTGGGTTCCAACAAAATTGTCAGTCTCGAGAATTTTTTTGCATTAGTGACAAGCAGATTACAGGAGACTCCATGAATTAGAAAAAAAGTTCTTTTATCCAAATTAGAATTAACCAAGGGGGAAAAAAATCAAAACAAACCAACAACAAATAAAAAGAAAACCAAAACCCCCAACAGAAAACATGTAGCTGTGAAAACATCATTAAAAGCAAAATTTAAAAAGTCATAATTCTTCTCAAATATGGATAGTCACTTTCAAATACTTTAGGTCAAAATATTTTTATATAGTCAAAGTTGGCTTGAAGATTTGCGGGCTGTCCTGGACCGAGTCCTGCAGGGTGACCCACTGCTTGAAGATTTGCGGGCTGTCCTGGACCGAGTCCTGCAGGGTGACCCACTGCTGGCTGATCAACAGGTGGCCAGATAGAGTAATGCAGCTCCACCAAAAGACAGGAGGACTCTTGCTCTGCTGGAATCCACATGGGTTTATTAAGGGTAGATCGAAGGACAAGGGAGACAGGAGCAGGAGCAGGGAGACAACCACACACAGCAGAAGCAGACTACAAGAGCAACTGGGGAAGGAGGGGCCAGGGTATATAACTGGGGAGGGGAGGAGCGGCTAGGGTACAAATTGCCCAATGGGAAAAGGGTGCAGGGGAGGAACAGGGATGGGGTGACATAAACTGAGCCAATGAGGGAGAAGGGAAGGAGTGGTTTACAGAGAGAACCAATGAGAGTAACGAGAACAGGGAACTTTCCAGAACGTGGGGAGATGATGAACATGAACTGACAGGTGATAGACATGTGCTCATCTGCATGGGGAAGCAGAGAATTCTGGGGAAATTCCCTGTCCTAAACAAACTCAGTTTCCCATGGCATCCCCGCACTGCCTTCCCCAGGGGCACATCCCACATCGATTCTAGTTTCTATTAGGCCACACTTTATTGAACAAACCTTAGTAACTGCTAACACAAATATGGGAGAAATAGTGTATATGTGTGTGTATATATACATATGCTGGTCAGTACTTTGGTTTCTTGTCCCACCAAAAATCAGGAATTTAGAGGTCTGCCGATTTCTAATGCACAAAATAATGGAAATATGTAGCTGAGACTGCCATCCTTATCTCTCTCCATTGCACTTATTGTAGCCCATGTGGCATGTGGCATCAATCTCAAACTTCTGAAATGTCAAATAAAAAAGTATGATCTAAGCCTGAAGTGAAAGCATTAGCTGATGCTCTTACTTTGGATTATTTTTCTTACTTTAAATCCTGTGGATTTAGTGCATAGGGTTTGGGCTTTTTTTTTCCCCTGTATGCTCATGTCCAATGTAAATAAAAATCAAACTTACTATTGCAATATGAAGTAAATAAGCAAAATACACAAAAGCCAAAGTTCTAGAACAATTTTAATAAAACTACGTTGCATATTTGGGGTACACCCTGACCTTGAATTTCTGACTGTCTAGCTCACTGTTTCACTCACTGGAGGTAAGTTTCACATTGGCCATATATTGATACATAGAAAGAAAAATAAATCAGTTTTGATGTTCTGAGTACTCAAATCCTCTGGGAACTAACTTCTTTCTGAAAGAAAACTGTATCATTTGGGAACCCCTGTAAGACTTCAAAATTCATGTTATTCTACCAGTCTGCAGCACTGCATCTTTATATATTCTGTAAAGTTAGCGTAAGTTTGACCTGTGTCTCTGAACCAAACCCGCCTATCATAAGAATTGACCAGGCTGTGGTGCTTACTGGAGGCAGAAAACTCAAGCCCATTCTTAGCACATCCCAGCTCAATAAGTTAGGCTGTGATGACAGAGTAGAAGCATTTCCAAGAATATCATGCTTGGCGTAATTCCAAGGATATCATGCTTGGCATATGACCAGTTCACTGCAACAGAAGACATTTCTGTAAACTTGGTGACCATTACTGAAAGAGCTGTGTGTGATCTTTAAAGGAACCATTAGCATATTTCCTACACTCAAGTGTAGGTTTTCTTAAGCATAGTATGAATAATAAGAGATCAAACAACCAGTAAATCAGGAATGTGGATGAAATGTTTTTGTTTGAAGAGAAAAACAAACAGCAAATTTTCATGTTACCAATAATTTTCCGATCTACTGACCTATCAACAAGCACAAAAAAGACAAGAGTCTACTATGCTTGTTTCCTCCAGGAGTTTTCAGTAGTGAAAATGGTAAAAAAAAAATATATATCAAGCATCCAGTCACTACAACAAATAACGAAATGAAGATGAGCCCCCAGTACCAGATTCCCAGACAGGGTCAGTTAGGATGACTTCATGCTATAGATACTAGGGAGTACTGAACAAAAGCAGAGTAGAATTTTCTGTGAATTTTTTTCCCATTATGTATTGTTGTCATGGTTTAGGAATGGTATTCCCCAGCTTAGTACTCCCACTAAAATGAAAACCATGAGCCATTCCCCCCGCCTTCTGGTGAGAGAGGAGGGTGATCAGGTAGAGCTCACAGACTGAGATAAAAGCAATTTATTGGAAACAGCAATGAAAAATGAACAGTAACAGAAACAATATTAATACACAAAAACATACAAAAAAAGAGGGTGATTTACATTCAAAATCCTCAGCAAGGGCACCTGGGCAGCAATGAACAACAGCAGATAGGTTTACCTCGCCTGACACACTTTTTTCCACCAAGGCCACACCCTTCTTCCTGGAAGGGAGAGTCCCTTACTTCTGCTCCTGGTGATAATTTGAGTGGTACTGGATAACAACCTAGACAAGTCCACTCAGCTCCAGAGTCCACCCCCTCATGGAAAAAAAAAATTAACTCTGTCCTGGCTGAAAAGAAGAGAATTTTATAGGGTATATTTTATATATATCTATATCCATATACATATAGATAGATTGATAGATAGGTATAGATATATGGATATATCAATATAATATAATAAATATAATATAATATAATTATAATATAATATAATATAATATAATATAATATAATATAATATAATAATATATAATTAATATAATCTAATATAATACATTATTATATTATATTAGGCTATTATAAATAGATGTACAGCTTCTATCTGTAATGGGGTCTGTAATAGCTGTGCCAGTGAAAGAAGAAAAGGCAAAAGAGTAGAAGATGTCTGCACTTATGGAAAAGCATTTTTACTGTGGGGGTGATCAACATAACCAGAGAGGTTATGCAGTCTTCATTCTTGGAGATATTCAAAGGCTGTCTGGATGTGGTCCTGGGCAACTAGCTGTAGGTGGCCCTGTTTGAGCAGGGAATTTAGACCAGTTGACTTTCAGAGGTCACTTCCGACATCAACCATGCTGTAATTCTGTGACAGAGTGTCAAAAAACAAAAGGTACACAGAAATAATGGAAAAAAATTCAATAAAAGGCTTGGAATGTCTAAATCAAAAATTATTTGAGAGATGGCTTGATTAGATTATTTTTTCTTCATGAAGTAGAAAGGAAATATTTTTTTGAGCTTAATTGGTACAAGAATCAATTGCCCGCCGCTAGAATCAGGCAAATTCTGTGTGTGAGAGAGAATTAATACAAAGTATTAAAGTAGGCCAGGAGAAAGAGTGTTGTGGCACTCTTGAGATCTTTCAACTCAAAGGTAGATGCCTTGCTGTCGCTTGAGTGTTAGGAAAGAATAGATAGCAAAGAATGTGCTCAGAACTTAGATAACTTGAAAGGACAAGATGTCTTCAGGACTCTGATAAATCTAGAGAATCTGAAGCTCCATTCTGTGAATCTCTAGCAAAATGGTGCCCTTCTGTAGAAGGCAAAGTGAACTAGAAAGGGAAAGGCATGAGATGGACATAATTAGCTGAAAAAGCAGTTTGATTAAATTGGAACAGTTGTTAAAGATTTCTTTTTTTGTTGTTGTTGTTACTGCACATATTGTTCTCACTCTATCCATGAGCAGAGAGGTCCAAGTTAGCCAAGAAGTCCAGAGTCCACCACTCATATTCCTTTTCTCCTTCTGACAGGATTCAGCCCAAGGCTTTCAGATGAGAGACCAAGTTAGTCTTCAAAACCTTTTGCTTAGTCATTAAAAAAACATCAAATAAAAACAGTGCTGAGGAGAAAGCCCCTCCCTCCAAACTTATCCAGACCATATGGGGCAGCAGCATCTTGCATGTGAGACCAGACGATTACCTTCCAGAAGATGTGGATTTGAAAGCAATGTCTGGTCAAATTTATTGTCATATTCAAAAGTTAAGGGAAACAAGGTTTAACATCTTGTATTCTGTTTTTCTCTGGTGCCAGGGCTTTTGGGAAGAATTTTTATGCTTTTATCTCAACAAGACATTAATAGTTCCATTCTGATCCTGCTCATATTGTCTAAGTTAAAGAGTACCTGATGCAAAGTTAATAAGATCAATGTTTTACATTAACTCATAAACAGTATATATTGTGAATTTAGAAGGGACCTTTCAAAACTTGTGCTTTATATCCTTAATTTTGCTCTCAGCTAAATTGTGAAACCAGAGTAACTAAAAATAAATATGTTTTTTATCCCCATATGTCTTCACATACATGCGTCAACTTAGTAGGAACAACTTCCTTCATGAAAAATAGTCTTTTTTTCAAAGATAAAATAACACTATTTGAGCTACACAAAGTGGAGAGAAATAATGCCATTGTTTTTAAGAGGCAAAAATACACTTGGGCCATTTTCCTGCCTTCCTTATTCAGAATGCCTTGCTTGGTGTGAGTGGACAATGTGGAAGATAGACAATTATTGTCGTTAATAGCTAGAAACTTGGTGGAGCTTAAGTTGAACAGATTGACAGAGGGAAGTGCGGCGTGGGTTTTTGCTCTCCCCGGCCGCACGCGGCTCTTGGGAGCCCGGCTGTGGCGTAGCTTCCACGTGCTGCCG